>NC_133792.1:12876669-12965947 GCF_003597395.2 Chelonoidis abingdonii | reverse complement strand
CGGCCCGCGTGCCCAGGATGGAGTATCAGGTACCGGCGTGGGGGCGGCGCGGCGCGGCCCGGCCCGTTACATCAGCCGGGACACGTGGGGCCTGGAGCCGGGCCGCCTGTTCCGGGGCACATGTCCTGAGCCTGGGAATAGGGGGGCTGCAGTGGGGGGGGTGGATGGGAGGCTGGTATGGGCACATCATATTTTATATGCGGGTTTTCTGTGGGAGGGGGTTCAGGCATGTGGGGGGGTATCGAGGGCTTTTTTGGGAGGCATCTGGGACACGTGGAGGCAGCGTGCTGGGCTGGGGGGTGGTGCTATTTGTAAATTGCTTTTGATGCTGTTTAGGGGGCTTGGCCCTCAGCCCAGCTCTGATGCAGAACAGTCACTGGCCAAAACCTCAGCGGGTCACCCCCAACCCCCCTTGCCCGGTCTGACTTTTCTTGTCGCTGATGGGCCTCATACTGGCACTGCTAGGGCTTTATGGGCTCTAAAGGGGTCACAGGGTGACTGGGGTAGGGCTCTCTTCCTAGTAGTTCTAATAGCCAAGCTTGCCACGGTTTCTACTTACAACTCTCTGTCTTCCTTCTTTCATAACTTTCTTCCCATTGATTGAACTCAATGGAAAAACTCCGTTGATTTCAGTGGGCTTTCAGCACAGTACTTCAAACAAAGGCTTCGGCACAGTACTTCAAACTTTGGTTTTGTGGGGGAAACCACTGAATAAATGAAATCACCCTTTTCCCATCAATTTGGGTTGGATTATGTAAAACCACAAGAACGGCCATACTCTGTCAGACCAAAGGTCCATCCAGCCCAGGATCCTGTCTACTGACAGTGGTCAATGCCAGGTGCCCTAGAGGGAGTGAACCTAACAGCTCGTGATCAAGTGATTTCTCTCCTGCCAACCATCTCTGACAAACAGAGACATAAGATTGTCATGCAAGCTTCCACCGTCTTTGTCCGAGGCAGCACTGAGGTCCACCTGCTTACCGTCGTCTTTGATGCAATCCAGCCATCGCTTCCTCAGCATCTCTTTCCTGTCACCCTCTGCTGCTTTCTTCATCCCCTTTCTTCATCTTCTGCCTGCATCCAAACCAGCAAAGTTGCAAGCATTTTGTCAAATTAAATGAAATCACTACAAATAATATCACTTTTTTTTTTTTCATCACAACAGCTTACATTTGAATCTTAACATAGCAAATGGTTGGCACTGGTTGATAGGATGTCCCTGACTTAAGTTTTGGGGAAAAAAGCTGACACTTGATTCCTGATCAGTTATCAGGTAGTTACACTTGAAAACTGCAACCCTGTAGGAAAGGTATCTAAATCAGAGAGCTTTTCTATGTAAGCTGGAGAATCTGTGGTTGTGTATGTGTTCTCTTCAAAAGAATGGGCTTGGACTATATGAAAATCAGTGACTGTTAATAGATGCTGGATGATCTTAGAGGAATGAAATGCATAAAGCGCTGCTGAAGCAATATGAAGGTAGCTGAATTGGAATCAGAATGTCCGATGATGCAAACGATAATGTTCCAAAGCACCGTTAACGTGGCTGGCTGCACCCGGCTAATGTCTTTGCTCACTTTTTGTGGCGCTTGCTGGGTTGCTCACTCAGTTCCTCCTGTAAAGTCAAAAGGGTCTGGGCTGTGGCCATGTTCAACATTGATTTTTACACTTTTACTTTTTTTTAAAACCAGCTCTGACCGTGCAGCTTCATGTGGCATGAACATAATGTGGAGGGGGCTTTGTGTCTAATTAAATGATGTTGGGGCAGGAAGTGAGTCAGGATCACGTGGGATTCACAGTCTTAACACCTGGCTGAGTTATGAGTAGTGTCAGTTTTGTGATTTGGGTGTCCCGGTGTCAGTAGTTATCAGTAATAGTGATGAAGGATGGAGATGAATTTCAGTCCCTGGGGCAGGGACTGTTTCTTCATTAAGTGTTTGTACAGTACCTAGCACAACAGGGCCTGGTTTATAACACAAGTCCCTTGTATTGTGATAGTGCCTAATAATAATCTACATGAGCCTGGGTCTAGCTGAGAAGTGCTTGGGGTAACCATAGGTAGTGGGCTGGCTTCCTGCCTCTGTTGGAAAAGGGAAGCAATGTATGATGTGAGGGGCGCAGGAGTTCTGCTGCAGTGTGAGGAAGACCTGATCCCATCCAGCTCTGGCTCAGCTGAGAGAAGACAAGAAGCGGATAGTGTGTTCAGTGTCTTTGCTCCCAGGAAGCCCAGGGAGATCCAGTGTCCCACCCAGTATAAATAGCCACGTGGATCTGGAGGAGTGTGGCCAGTGCTTTTTATAGAGGTGAATTGTGGGGAGCATATCTGGTTACCATCCAGCCCCTCCCAGAGCTGCACACTCTAACCCCAGGGGTACTTTGACACCCCAATAAATTGCTACTCTGCATGAGGCATTCTGGAACTAAAGCCATCCCTGGGAAATGTGTTAATCAGCATTTAAGGAGGCTATTCTGGGCCTTGGAAAACCAGGACCTTAAAACACACTGACGCAGACAGTGCTACGACCGAAGCGAGTGAGACTATATAGCCCTTCAGTGCTCTGCTCTGGATACTAAGACAGTGGTCCCGGGGTTGGGGTACAGAACGTCAGGAACCCTGGGTACTGATTCTGCCACAATGAGGCACTCGCTGTGCCTCAGTTTCCCTTCTCATCCTCTGACTGTCTTGTCTGCTTAGATTGTAAACTCTTTGGTGCAGCGGGTCTCTCCCACGCATATTTGCTGTGCCTAATACAATGGGAGCCCAGTCTCTGTCGGGCTTTCTAGGCACTACTCCAATACAACCAATATTAGTAATGGCAATGGGTGAAAATATATTGCGCTTAAAGTGTCCCAGTGCAGACTGTGGGCGGATTGTACTGCCCGTGGATCCACCCCACACACCCTGGGGCTCTGTTACACCAGTGCTTCAGCTTGTGTTCCTGGGGCTTGTCTCGTGATCGGCGTACGCTCTGTCCTCGCTCCCTGTGCCTTGGAAATAGTTATCAGGGTTGATTTCACACACCTTCCCTCTCTCCTCTGGCAGCTGCTTTCGGAATTACTGCTGAGACTCTTCCTCTCCAGTGCTTCCTCGGTGGGGATTTCCGATCTGGGATGTTGCTTGTGCCCCTTATTTTTGTGGTCCTTCATCTAGCGTATTTTGAAAGAGTTGTCAGTCATCTCTTTTCCCCCAGCCCCTGAGCAGGAGGCAGGGAGCTGCATTGCCAATCACCTAGCAAGTGGGAAAAACTCTAAAGGACACTGGATTTCAGTTCCCCCTGCTCCAAGCACCGTACCTGGGACTGTGGCTTTGCAGTCCCATAACTGTAACGGGCCAAGACAAGCTAGCCGTTTGCAAGTCCTGCTGTTCTGAATGCAGCCCGGGCAGCCGAGGGCCACTGTGGAGCAGTCGGAGCTAGCGGCTGGCTCTGCCCTGGTCGCTATGCTTCGCGTGAGTGAACAGTGAGTGAGTGAACAGTGGTGCAGCCTTTGTTAGCTCTGGCTGGAAGCGAAAGCCGGGATTGGTGTGCTCACCTGGCAAGGAGAGGAGTGAGCTTGTACTGCTCTCCTTTGTCATGCTCCAGCACTGCTCTTGGCGCAGGGCAGACGAGGTTCTTGGCACAGGGGGGTGGCTGATGAGCCCCCGACTTCACCTTGGAGGGCTCTGGGTGCAGAGATGGACTGGGTGGGTGGCACTGGAGCTGGCTGTCTTCCCACCATGATGAGGGCTCTGACAGCGAGGGAGCCTGGTTGGTAACGTTGCCCTTCCCCAGAAGAGCAAAGGCTGGTAGCTGTGTGTTGGGATCCAGGGATGGGTGGAGGCTTGGGCTGCCTGGCACCCCTGAGCTTAGTATGTAGGGCCAGGGGCTCCTCGGTGGGCGAGCAGGAGACCCCCTTCCGGATCACACATGGGGCTGGAGCGTTGGCTCTTGGCCACCATCCCCTCCTATGAGTGGAGAGCTGATCTGTGCCTCATCTGGTGAGTCTCATTCCAGGATGCCATCCGGACCCTGAACACCCTCCAGACCAACGCCAATTACCTGGAGCAGGTGAAGCGGGAGCGAGGAGACCCCCAGGTGCAGCTGGAAGCCATGAAAGGCTTCTTGGAGCGAAGTGGGTTAAAGGTGAGAGCTGTAAGGTCCCCTTCCCTGGCTGAGCAGAGCCCTCTCAGCGCTGCTCCCTGCCAGGTGGGAGGAAGGGCGGGGGCGGGATCACAGGCTGTACTGGCCTCTCTGTTGGCTGGGGCAGGCTGTGAGCCCTCCCGCCAGTCTGGCGCAGTGCCAGGCGGGGGTGTCTCCCCAGCCCTGACCCCCCTCTCACGGGTTTGTTAACCTCTGACTGGCAGGTCGAAGACCTGGATCAACTGAACATTATCCACGTAACTGGGACAAAGGGCAAGGTCAGTGGGGCACTGCAGGGGTGTGTGGAACGAGGCATGTGGGGGCGAGGGGATTCTGTGGGGCACAGGGCTCGGGGTAAATGATGGGCCAGCATGCCGCAGGGTGGGGTGAATGGGGAAATAATTAGGCCATGTGATGGGTCATGGGATGCTCAGGGTGGGGGTGTTGGAGGTTTAGGAGAGTGGGTGTGGTGGGGGGCAATATCTGGGGTTCTCTGTTGCTGGGGGCTGCTAGGGAGGGCTGGCTCTAGGGTTAACGCTGCTGACTTCTTCCAGGGCTCGACATGTGCCTTCACGGAGCGCATCCTCCGCAACTACGGCCTGAAGACGGGCTTCTACAGGTGGGCGACCCAGTGGCTCCTGGGGGACGGATTCAGTCGGTCTCTTCTGCCGGGTGCTGAGTGGCACCCTGGGGTGTGTGGAATGGAGGAGCTGTCCTGAGTGCTGACTGTCTGTTCTCCCCTCATCCCAGCTCTCCCCACCTGGTCCAGGTGCGTGAGAGGATCCGCATCAACGGGCAGCCGATCAGCAAGGAGCTGTTCAGCAAGTACTTCTGGCAGGTGTATAACCGGCTGGAGGAGACCAAGGTGTGTGTGTGGGGAGCTCTGGGCAGGGAGCTGCTGCTGTGGGGTGGGGGGTAAGAAGCTGCTGCTGCTTCCTGCAGCCCAGTGCGCCTGTTCCTCGGCAGCAGGCCAGTAGGATCCCACACTAGGGGAGTTGCCCCGTGCGGTACAGTAACCGAGTTTCTGCCCGGGGACCAGGCAAAGTCAGATCGCTGCCCCGAGGCTGGCTCCTTGTAGGGATTGGGTGTGGATGGGTTATCTAGTGCTTAGAGCGGGGGATCCCTAGTTCTACTCTGCCACTGCCTTGCTGGGCATCCTTGGGCAAGTCAGTTTCCCCGCTCTGTGTCTCGGTTTCCCCAGCTGCGTGGCAAAGTCGACTATTCGTGTAAAACTCTCAGATGAGCTGGGCCCTTGCCATGCCATGTCCCTGCCCCGAGGACTGGGCCGGAGCCCCGCAGCGCAGGGAGGAGGGTCTATCCCTTGCCGGTCCTCTGGCTTAGCAATGGGGCTGGAGTAGAGCTGCTGTCCTGGAGTCCCCTCAGGTAACTGTCTGTCCTGCAGGACCCCGGCCATGCCAGCATGCCCGCCTACTTCCGCTTCCTCACCATCATGGCCTTTCACGTCTTCCTGCAGGAAAAGGTATGATGCTCCCTCCCCTCCGGGCGGATGGCTGGGTTCCAGCCAGTGCCCCACAGTGCCAAGTGGCTGCAGCCCCTATAGGCTCCAGCGGGAGCTGTGTGCGGTGAGGGTCTGGCCTCCAGAGCCCTGGGCCTTGTCACTCCCTGGCCCCAGTCTCACCCAGCCAGCTGCTGCTGGGGTGGGGCCAGGGGCCTCTGTCTCTCCCACCCTTCCTCTCCCACGTTTTTTCCTCCTTTCCTGGTTCTGCTCCTAGGAATGCCCGGTAAGAGAGTCCTAGGATCTGCACAGCTTTAGCTGCCCCCTGGGACTGCCTGTGTATGTGACTGTTGCCCCCTAGTGGCTGAAGCTGACAGGGTAAAAGCTGTAATACTACTGAGAAGAAGTGGAGCTTCTCCTTTAACCTCCGGGGCAGAGGCCTGCTCGTGTGGAGCTGAAAGTCCTGGGTTCATGCTCCCTTACGTGCATGTCTTTCTTCTGCAGTCTGGCATGCAGGCAGCTCTCTGGGTACCTGTGCGTGGCTGGGGCGTTTCTGTGCAAGTCTGGATCGGAGCCTGTCCCTGCCCCATGTGTTTGGGCCGGGGTTCCGTGTGTCCGAAGGGCTGCTGTGGGTAGGGTGTGCCCTGCGTAAGGGTGCTGAGTCCTCTGTCCCTGCTCAGGGCTTTGCCATGGGGCCGTTTTGTTTCCTGCGTGTTGGGCACGGATGGCACAGGTGACCCCTTAACATGCTCTTGTCTCCCCTTCAGGTGGATCTGGCTGTGGTGGAAGTTGGCATTGGAGGTGCCTACGACTGCACCAACATCATCAGGTAGGAGCAGGCTGGGCCTGGCACGGGGACCAGGCGCCTGCCTCCTTATTGCCAGCGTGTGGAGGCCACTAGGTGTCCCCAGAGCAGGGACTGCCTGGGCAGGGGCGGGTGAGACAACGGGCCTCAACCCAGCTGGGCCTGGTAGGGGAGCTGGGTCAGTTCTTGACCCCTCTGCTGGCAAAGGGGCCCAGTCCTGGGGGCTGTGATGGGAACGCCTGGCCAGGGAAGCCGTTGACTGTCTCTGAGGTGATAGGGGCTTCCAGCCGTGCTGGGCTCGGTGTCAGCCGTGGGCTGGGAGGTGAAAGGCTCTGTGCTGATCCCATGAGCCAGTCTGAGTTCCGGGACTTCCTCGGTGCTGGCTGGCCGCAGAGCTGGGGAGAGGAGCCTGCCCTTCGGGAGTCCTGGCACTGGGCTCTCACCTTCTCTCTGTCTCCAGGAAGCCAATCGTTTGCGGGGTCTCCTCTCTGGGGATCGACCACACCAGCATCCTGGGGGACACCATTGAGAAAATCGCATGGCAGAAAGGGGGCATCTTCAAGGTACGGACTGTGGGGCTCTGTGGGGAGAGGGGGAGTCTCTGACAGCCTTGAGCAAGGCTGGTCCAGATTCCTGGTTCAGCAGGACCAAGTCTGTTTGCTGTGATGGCTCCGGCTCCTGCCTGCATCTGGGAAGTGAAACTCCCCTGGCGCAGGAGGCCACAGGGCAGCATGGGGGTGGGGGCCCATCTGAGAGGCAAACTCTGATTCTGAGTGAGGGGTCCCAGCCCGGCCCTGGGTGTCTGGATCTGCCCCGACCAGCTGCCTGTCACTGGAGTCCAGGTGTCTGGGTGGGGATGGGGGGACAGCCTGGGAGGCCATGGATCTGAGGTCTGTGACTACATCTGCGTTGCTTTCAGCCTGGTGTGCCGGCATTCACAGTGCCCCAGCCTGAGCGGCCCCTGGAGGTGCTGAGGGAGCGAGCCAGGGAGAGCCCGGTGAGTTCTTGTTAGATACATTCCTCCCCTGAGTCCCCCTGCCCCCTCTGAGGGCATCCTGCTGCTGTCACTGGGTCAGGGGAGGCGACGCTCCCTGCTGCATCCACACCAGGTGCAGGGGCTGGGATGTCAGATGGCTCCTGCCCCCTTGGATGGTGCTAGCCAGGGGTCTTGGACTCCCTCTCTCCTCTGGAGGGAAGATTAGGCTCCTGTGGCCGTTCCTCACTCTGGATCCTTTGCAAGGTGGCCCCAGGGGCTCCCTCATTTCTCCTGGGCAGCAGCTGAGTGTGGGTGCTGCTGGTGCCGGTGCCCCTTGGGGTCCATCCCTGGAGAGGCAGGGCCAGATGGAAACGTGACGACCCGTGAATATGAGCCACAGGGCCCTGGGTGGGGTTGCCTCGGTTGCTGCTGCCTGGTCTGTAGGTCGGCAGAACCTGCTGGAGGGCTCTCGGCCAGCTGGTGGAGCTGCCTCATGGAGGTGGGTGAGCTGGGCAGGGCTCACCCTCTGCCTCTCTCTCCGTGCAGTGCCCTCTGTACCTGTGCCCTGACTTGGATGCCTTTGAAGAGGACGATAAGGCACTTCAGCTGGGGCTGGCGGGCGAGCACCAGCGATCCAATGCCACTCTGGCCCTGCAGCTCTCCCGGGCCTGGCTGCAGCAGCAGGGATATCAGGGTAAGGAGCTTGGCCCTGGCACGGGGGAGCTTGTGCGTATGGGGAGGGAGCCGTCCCTCTCTGCGCTGAACGGCACATTCCAGCCCTTGCTCTAGTTCCTGGTTGGGGTGTTCAGCGCAGAGAGGGACGGCTCCCTCCCCATAGGCACATGGAGATTCCGGGAAGGTCTCGATTGGGCTGCACTTCGGTGCGTGTGCTCGCAGGGCTCCCGCCGGGCCGGGTACGCAGCATGTGACCATCCAGCCTGGTGCTGCTGAGCAGAGCTCCCCGTCCTGCAGCCTGGCCCCTAGGATGTGAAGCCAGCACTCCGGCTTTGTGTTCCCAGCCGCAGTCCCGTGGAGATGCCCTGACTAGTGTTTTCCCAAGTGCCCTGTGAGGAATCTGGGTGGGAGCCCCTTGGCGCTTCATGGGAGGCTGGGGGAGAGGGCTTTTTGCACCCTGCAAATACAAGCCAGCAAGTTACCAATGTGTTGGGGGCTAAGCTAAGCAGGGGGCCCTGCTGGGGAAAGGGGGGGTTACTTAGGATAGTTTTTGTTTTATTTAAATCATAAGTTTTTTTTCTTTTTAAAAATAACCTGTTTTAAAACGAACTGTGAATTTAATACAAAATATGTTAAGGTCTAAACCTATTATACCCTTTTGAAACATTTCAATTCAAATTCAGTGTGGATGAGCCTCTCTAAAGACTTTGAGTTCAAGGCTGCTTCTCTGTGCAAAGTAAGAAGTGAGGGGAAAATATCTAACTTTGGAGCTTTATCAATGTGCTGGGTCACATACTGTGTTAAGGGCTGGATCCTGTGGGGGGCTTAGGAGCTGGCAAAGTCATCCCAGGCACTGGGACCCAGCCACTGGCTCCGGGAGACACCATCGTGTAGCTCCTTAGGATCTCCAGTGAGCCTGCCTGGGAGGTCTCTGACTCCTATTTTATCGCTTCTCCTCACTTGAGCTCTGATTGGCTCAGTTTTAAATTATGAATATTTACGACTCCACCCACCCTGGAAATTTACTCTCCAGCTCATGGAAAAACACTGCAGTTTGTGTATCCAAAACACTGAAGGTGATTTTATTTAAAACTAAATGTGACGTGCTGTTTTGGGTGTAATGCAATTCCAATTACCATCCTAATGCAGCCTGACACAAACCATGAGTAAAATGCTAATTATCTAGTATAGAAGCAATGCGTCGGACACCATTTTCTAACATACTAGAAACATACAATTAACAAGAATATGCAAAGATGAAGCTATATAATTGCTTAAGTAAATGTGCAGAGTTTGTGAGCACTATCGAATATAGTGTGAAAGTTCCTTGATGCTTGTATCAGTCCATGAGGATGCACCTTTCGCTAGAAAAGAACAGAAGTGCAAGTGGAAACCTGGATGAAAATCCATGATTTAAATTGAGATTTTCCACTTGGTGATTTCAATCGCCTCGATTTAAATCAATCCACCCTGGTTTGTATGGCAAGTACCCCGGGGTGGCTCCCCCAGGCTGACTGGAGTCCAGTTGTGTGCGAGGAGGGACGGCCGAGTGACGGGAGCGCTACAGGCGGCCATGTGGGGCTGTTAGAACGGTGACTCAGCCCAGCTTCCATCTCCTTGCAGGTACTGGGGAGCTGAAGGACTTGCAGGCAGGTGTGGAGCTACTAGGCAAGAGACCTGTGCCCCTGGCACCTGCATTCAGGCCCAGCAGCTCCATGGTGCAAGGTAAGAACGTGGGTGTGTCCCACCCCACTGCTGCTCCGTTGCCCCCTGCCTGCCCTGGGTATTTCCTGGGTGCTCTGTTGTGGTCCCCTGGCTAGTGCCTGCCCTTGGCTTTGGCTTTCAGGCCGGAGCTGCTGCTTGTTGGAGATAACGAAGTGCTGTGGGCAGTAACCGCTCATGCGTTGGTCCCAACGGGCAGAGCCCTGGACTCTGCCCCCGGCCCACCCTGAGCATTGACATTTTGAACTCACTGCCCTTTAGATCTTCCTGTTTCCTCGGTTTTAACCCTCAGGAGCCTGGTGCTTCCTGGGCTGCCAGCAAGTGCTGAGGGCATTTGTACATCACCGGCCTCCTGCACCATCCCGACCTCCCCCCGCCTCCCGTGGGGGTATTTCCCAGGCTGTTTGTTGGCTAAGGGTCATTGTCTCTCCACCACCTGCCCTAGGGGGCTGCCCGCTGCTCTGCCACTTGCTGCAGAGTGAGAGGGGCCTTCACTCCACTCCGCTATTACCCCCCTGTACTGTGCCCCATACGGGGTCCCTGGGCAGTGCAAAGCAGTTGGTAGCTTCGATATTTAATGGGCTTATCTTCATGGCTGTTACCTCTGTTTTACCAATGGGGCACAGGGAGACCAAGTGGCTGGCCCAAGGTCACACACGGGTTTGTGGCAGAGCAAGGAACTGAGGTCAGGTCTCCCAAGTCCCAGGCTGGCCTCTCACCAGTGTACCATCCTACCTCCCCTGGGATCACTGGGCCGGCCCACACCATGATCCCAGCCGCTGGCCTGAGGGCAGGAGCCCAGGCAGGTTGGATTGGGTGGGGTTTCTGGAATCTGTACTCGCCCCGTTGGGAGATAACACGCTGTGAGGTGGGCAGGCCGTAGGCGTAATGAGTCAGAGTCGGGCTCCTTGCCTCTGTGGCACGGGGCAGTTCCCCCACAACCAGCACTGAAACGAGTGAGGCTGGCTGCCTCGGGGGCATGGGGAGCAGCCTGGGCTGGCACAGCACGGGGCTTGGGGGAGCTTGGTACCAGAATAAGGGGAAGGGAGGGTCTGGTGGTGGTGTTGGGGGTCTCCTCAGTGAAGTGCCCCAGGAAGGTTTTGGAGGAATGGCTCTGAGTGGCTTTAATGTACCTATGTGCAGGCCCCAGGGTGTATGGGTCACTGTGCTGTCAGCAGGGCCCCATGCCAGTCCCCAGGCCCTTAACAAGCCAGGCCTGTTCTATGACACCAGCACACCCCCAGTCTCGGATCTCTTTGTCCCCACTTATGCTGCCACAGCTTAGCTGGGTCAGGCCCACCAGGGAGCTGGTAACGCCAGGGGCTGGTGTAGGGGGCAGCGAGTCCCTGCTGGGTGGGCCTGACCCCTCTCCCCTCCCAGGTTTACAGGACACGGAGTGGCTGGGCCGCAACCAGGTGCTGCAGCATGGGCCGGTGACGTGGTACATCGACGGGGCTCACACAACCAGCAGCGTGCAGGCATGCGTGCGCTGGTTCCGCCAGGCAGCCCTCAACGAGGAGAAGCCTGTGGAGTAAGGAGGCGCTGGACGGGGAGGGGGATCCGTCGCTCGGCTGTCACAGGCTTTGCCTGCGCCCCACCCAGCACAGCTGAAGGAAGCAGGCTTATGTGGGGATTTTCAAGGGAGGTGCCGGTTGGGTTGAGAATGAGGCTCCTGTGGCCCATCTCGGGGGAGAGCCTGCCCATCAGCCATGCCAAGGGTGTGAGCACCTGCCTTTCCCTGCTGGAGGGAGGTGGGCCCCAGACCAGCAGGCTGTGTTTGGGAGTGGTAGGCAGGGAAGGGGAGGAGGGCTGAGGCTTTGTCTCAGCAACCCGCATCGTCCCAGGACACCAGGGCGGATGGGGACGGGACCCTGTTGCCCCACCAAGGTTGGGACAGGCCTTGAGTCGGAGTTGCTGGACTTCCTGGGCCTTGCAAGGTGGCAGCAGCTAGCCCAGCCAGCTCCAAAGTGGGGCTGGGAGCAAGAGCCCCTAAGCTGACCAGGCTGGGCCTGTCTCGTCTGCAGCGGCTCTGAGGTCCGGGTGCTTCTCTTCAATGCCACGGGGGACCGGGACACAGCTGCTCTGCTCAAGCTGCTGCTGGTGAGACACTGTGCCTTGGGGCAGTGGGGGGCCGGTGCTGGGCAGGGCAGGTGGGTTTGTAAGGGCAGAAAATGGGCTGGCGGCAGGGGGGCTGCTGGACCCGGTGGGAAGAGCGGATCAAATGGATTTAGGGAGGGTGGTTACAGATGATGCTTGCGGGTATCTGAGGCTGTCAGCATCCAGCTCAGGCTGGGGGCCCGGACTCCTGGGTTCTGTTCCCGGCTCTGCCCCAACCCTTGGCTAAGTTGTTTCCCTCAGTTCCTCATTCTCCCCTTCCGTGCCCTGGGGTAATGCTGGCCTCCGGTGGGCGCTGGCAGTGGGCTCTGAAGTGCCAGGTGGGTTCAGAGCTGTGGGTCCTGCAGTGGTATCTGACTCTGACCCCTCCCCTGCACCTGCCTGGCTGTTCAGGGCCTGCTTTGACACATCCCGCAGGCTGCCACCAGGTGGTGCTAGTGCCCCACTCTTGTCCCCCAGCCATGCCCCTTAGAGTCCAGACCACTTCTGTCTCCTATAACAGCCCTTCCCCGGGGACTCAGGGTCTTCCAGTCTCCCTGTGCAGTGGCTGGGGGCGATCCTGGGAGTGAGTCTTGGGAGCTGGATTTGCCCCCAGTTGGTGGCAGAAGTGAAAATAGAAGGGGGAGGGGCTGGTTGGCTGCTTTACCCAGTAGGCTCTGCAGGAATAGAACCCAGGCGTCCTGGCTACCTGGTCCCTGCTCAGACCAAACGTGCCCCTGTTGGTTTGTAATGGTTCCAGCAGGAATAGTGACGGATGCTGAGCCAGTAGCCAAGGTCCTTCCTGTAAGGAGCTGAATCCCGTCTTGTCCTCCCCCTTTCCCCCCATGCGGGCTGCCCAAGGCTGCAGTACCTAGCCCTGTGCTGGTGTGGATGTTGTGCTGATGCTGTGTCTCTTGTGCCCCAGCCATGCCGGTTTGACTACGCCGTCTTCTGCCCCAACTTCACGGAGGTGTCTGTGGTAGGGAACGCAGGTCAGTACCCGTGGAGGGGGAGCTCCACTGGGGATCTGCTCAGGAGCAGACATACCCTGCCCGGCTCGGATTCTGCCCTGCCCGTCCTGTTGGGGGATGTCTGTGTGGGGAAAATTCCTGCCGCAGGAGCACGGGTCCTCCCCACCCCATGGCTCGATGCTTGGGGTGGGGGGAAGCTGTCCCTGGAAACCTCCTTGGTGGATTTTTCTGCAGGGGGTTGGGGTCTCTTGCGGATTCTTGAACCTTGTCCACAGTGCTGGTCAGATAGCTCTGATCAGGGTTCTCGGGGATGTGCGTGCCGCTTCCCTAGGCCATGGGGCTGGGCGGACTCCCCCAAGTACCAGTGTGTACCAGAGAGGCCATTAAAACAGGCAGGTCGGGCATCCGCAAGGCTGCTCTGATGCCAGCTTACTGTTCTCCCCTTTGCAGACCAACAGAACTTCAACGTCACCCTGGAGAACATGCTGACCCGCTGCCTGGAGAACCAGAAGAAGTGGAACCGGCTGATGGAGGAGAAGGTGGGGCAGGACCTCTGGCTGTCTCCCCCCATGCATGTGGAGGGGGTGGGCGGCCGGCTGAAGCCAGACCCCTTGCGCGGCCCCCTGCTCTTCGTGCCCTCCTCCGAGCGCCCTCTCAACTCCAACTCGCTGGTGTTCCCCTGCATCTCTCACGCCCTGCAGTGGATCACCCAGGGCAGGGACCCACACTTCCAGGCGCCCGCCACCAAGGGGCTCCACCTGCACCCCGTGGCAGGCACCGGCGCTGTCTTGCTCAAGGAAGCGGCTGCCATCCGCGTGCTGGTCACGGGAAGCCTGCACCTGGTGGGCGGTGTCTTGAAGCTGCTCGACCAATCACTTTCGCAGTAGTGGGTGCCTGTGGGCGGGGCCTCCGTGCCGCTCTTTGCTGTTTACTTGAATATTCCCAGGTACCTTTTACCAGGTGGTCCCTGAGCCCACTGCCCCCCCAAGGTGGGGCTGGGCACTGCCCGTGCTGCTGGGATTCTCGTGCTGAGCCCTTCGCGGCGGCTGGATCCACCCCTAGGACTGGGATTGGTGCGGCCAGGGCCCATGCCCCAGCACCGGGATCTCATGCTGAGCCCTCACGGCAGTGCCATCCGCACCCTGGCACCAGCACTCTCACGTTCAACCTCACCCCACCTCCCTGCAGCAGGATCATTAGTGCCAGGATTTGGTCACTGCCCTCATGCTGGCGTCCCTATTGCCTGGGCTGATGGGCACCTTCCCTGCAGGCCCGGGGAACCTGGGGTGAGGACCCAGCAGCTGATCTCAGCCTGCAGGGACTGGCTGCACTGTACATTTCCCTGATGTTTCACGGTCCCTGGCCTGGCCAAGCAGAGACAGGCGGGAAGCTCTTGCTTGGGCCGGTTTGGAATTCCTGCTCTCTGCCCTTGTGTTGCCGTCTCCCTACCCGAGTCTCTGGGTCCCACGGGGGGGCTGAGGAGGGCAGTGTTCATCTACCATGGCGAGGCCGTCCCCTGCCAGGCATTCAGAGGGAGGCGTGAGCATCGGGGCAGACGCCCAACTGAGCATCAGCATCCCTTGGCTGGGGCATTGCCTTCACTGGGAGCTGCCTCAGCCCCCCGCTGAATGAGTCCCGTCCCCCCTGCCCTGGTGCCTTTGTTTCCTCCCTGGCATCTGTCCGGTGCGCGGTCCAGGGATGGGTTTGAGTCTCGCTACTTCAGGCCCTTCTGGCTCCTCTGTGGCTGGACACGCCCTGGCTGACTGTAGCCAGGTCCTGCCACCTGTGTGTGGAATTGGCTCCGGAAGCTCTGGCTGGGTGCTTGTCAGAGGTCATTAGTGCTGGGGTGTGTCTGGCTCGGGGTCCGGTTGGAACTGCCTGTAATTGAAAGGCAGGAGTGTGGTGGGAGCCGTGCGCCAGGCGCAGAGCCGCAAGTCATGTTGTAGGATGAGATCCAGGCACTGTAGCGCCAAGGAGTCTCTCACGGTGCCCCAATGTGTGAGCTTCTCGCAGGCCAATGCCAGGGCAGTGGGGTCCATGGGCACCAGCGCCAGTGTTGTGTAGGCAGGTCGGCCCTGAGTGCAGAGGGGCCTTATGCAGGAATTGTCCCCCCTCCGGTGCAGAGATCTGTGCACTGGGGCTGAGACTCCTGCCTCTCTCCAGTGCTGGGCAGCGGGATGCGAGGGCTCTTTGCATGCCATGTGCAAAGTGGGTGATTTCCGACCCCACCTCCCCTGACCTGCTCTTAGTGCCCAGGTGGGCCGGGCGGCAGGCTGGGCTCACTCTCTGCTGGACAGTAACTATGAATGACTGGTGGGCAGGGCATATGGGTCTGGAGGTCAGGAAGCCCTGACAGCTGAGGAGCTGGGCTGCTTTCTGGACTGTATGCAGTTCTCGTGGAGTTTGTGCTGGCGACTGGCCCGCTGCCCAGGTCGCTTTCAGGGTGACAGCTTCATCGCCCAGCAGTGTCTGGGCAAACACTGGGTGCTGGGAATCGGGCTGATCTCTCAGGCTGAGCTGCGAGGGAGCCTTGTTGAGCAGGGACTTCAGGAAGCACCTGTCTGGAGAAGCCGAGTCCCTCAGGCGCAAGGGCTGTGGAAACTGGTTCCCAGCCCCAAGGCCGTGAGTTGCCTGGTGTCGTCACAGCTCAGCCAGCGTCTCTTACTGTCCTCTGGGGGTGCGCTCCTTGGAGAAACCCCCTGAGACCTGCACCAGGCCAGGCAGCGAGCTAGCCGCCCCCGCTCGAAAAACCAGCCAGGCTGGGGCAAGCATGTTCCCAGAGATCAGTGCTTGAAAGCCACTTGTGAGCAGGGCAGCCTTTAGGGGGTGTTTGGGGGGCTGGGGGGATGCTCTTGCAAAGGTCTTGGTTGCACTACATGGTCTCTGTGCTCACTGGAGTGCCCAGATGCATGGTATGGTCAGGATGTGCCAGGCTCTGCTCACACCAGAGTACCAGCTGTGCCAGCCCAGCCCTGTCCTGACCCAGTGATTAATAGCCACCTCTCTGCTGTATCTCTGTATTCAGATTTCTGATGCCCAGTGTTCAGGCATTGGCTGGTCCCCTCCGCACATAGGCCATGCTGGGGGGTTGGGGTTTGAACCCCATCCTCGAACGCATGCGGTGCCGGGGTTCTTGGGCAGGCAGTGGGGGGTCTGGGCCATCTAGCTGGCAAGTGTCTGTCCTTCCCCTTCCCCCCTTTACTGCCCCAGTGCCTGTTTCTGTGTCTGCTGAAGGCAGCCTGGGATGTGACCTGGCTGAGTCTCGTGGCGTGTGTCTGATGCCCTAACCCCTTCCCAGTGAGGGGGATTCAGGGGTTGACTTGGGTAAATCTCAAACTGCTGAAAGCTTGGGCCCAGCATGTTCCCCTCTCAGCAAACCCAACGGACTGCCTGCCTGTGGCCCAGCCACTCCATGTGGTGGTCCAGGTGACGGAATAATGCTGCTGCTGCCTGATCCACGGACCTCCTAGCGGAACCTCCTGTGCAACTGGTCTAGCAACAGATGCCTGACCCGTGGCCTGCTGCATGGGGCCCCTCTCCCGGGAGCTGGGCTACGACGCCGGCTCTGGCAGTGCAGACGGGGAGAAGCCTGCTGGGCCCCTCTGTGCTGCCACAGAGCTGTGCTTTGGCGCAGTGGCCCCTCCGGGCCCTGCTGTGATACAGAGGCTCATTGGAGCCAGACCCACCTCTAGTTGTAGCCTGGAGATTGTGGGTTCAAGCAGGAAGGGAGGTTGGAAGTCGCTCCCCGTGTCCAGCCTCAGATGATGTTTAAAGACTAAATGTTACTGAGTCTCCAATAATTTAACTAGCAACAGGGTTTTTATTAAATCTTCTGTAACTTGAAATAATATTGATTACATTTCCTGATTGCTTTCTGGGAGATTAGAGTTTTGAAAGTGAAGCAATGGTGCTGCTGTTCCATGAGTGTCCGCTCCATTGGCCTGTTGTGTAAATAAACATCATGCTCATTGTAGCGCTGTACAATGTTGTCTCCTTTCTGGGCAGGTGGGGCCTGGCGGGGGTGAGGCTGAGCTGTGCTGCCAGGCAACACTGGAGTCTAATCTCCATGGCCCTGGTGGGGCTGGAAAATTACCCTCACTCTGCCGGTGGGGAAACCGAGGCAGGCTAAGGGCCTGCTCCTGAGAGCACTGTCCCCCTGGCTGCTCATTTCAACGGGCTCTTTGCCTTCCAAGTGTGGGCCTCACTTGGGCTGCCCAAAGCGAGGCAGCAGGGGCTGGAGCGTGCCCCACGGCTCTGTGAGCTCAGAATGGGAATTAGTTACTGTTTGGATGATGAAATTCTTTATGTCTGAGCCCTGGGTGGCTTCCACCTGCTGGTTACTCTAGCTCTGCCCTACCGATTGCTCCGGAGCCTGGCGCTAAGTGTGCCACCAGCCTGGCCCAGAGTCAGCAGCTGGATTGCACCCAGCTCTTGATTTTTTTAAACCCTCGCTAACTACTCTGCTTTCTCAGGAGGGAGGTTTCCAGAATCAGGGCACAGGCCTGGGGGGGCTTCAGGCGGGAGGCTGCCGGCTGCTCTGATGCCCATTGCAGGCTGATGTGTGCTGGAAGGACATGAGGGAGGCGCTGGCCTAACTCAAAATAGTGCAAAGGGAAGGGGCCAGGCCTGGGCGGGTATGCAGTGAAATGGGGGAACTGGAACAGCTGCAGAGTGGGAGGGTTCCCTGCCCCAGCCTGGCCGTGTCACTGCATTCTCCACAGGGCACTGGGGCATGGGCTGGGCTGTCCGTTTGGAGTCCCAGGCAGGGCTGAAGCTGCTGCTGAGGGAGCTCCGTGCCTTTTGGCTATTAATAAATCTTGGCTGGGTCCTGCTCCAAGTACCCCAGGCCCCAGCCAGGTTTTTGCCTAGCGGATGCCCATCTGCGCACAGGTGTTTCCTGCAGGGCTTAGCCAAGCTGGCTTCATCCCTGGATCCTGACTACCTCGTTCTGCACGTGGCCCCCGTCCACCGGACCTGCAGGGTGGGGTGATGGTGGAGCTGGTGAACACGGGACTGGCCTGGGTGCTGCTGCTCAAGGACCCAGTTACCATGTACGTGAGTGGTGTTAAATCTGGGCAAGCTGACTGCAGCTCCCGGGAGTGGGGGGGGGGCACAGCTGCTCATGGGGCTGCTGACACTAGCCAGGCACCAGCCTCAGGGGGAATTAGTCCAGGCTTACAGGAAGCTCCCTTTGACTGTGGCCAACCTGGCTGGTCCCTTCCACACAGCGTGGCGGCTCCAGGTGCCTGGGTAAAAGCAGGAGCGCCCGCGCAGGGAGCTTTCTCCTGCTTCGCTTTGCAGGCTTCTTGCACCTGCACCCCAGACAAGGCCGCTCAGGGGAGGAAGTGAGGTGCTGGGTTGGCTTTGGCCAAGGCAGGGCTGGGGCTGGCTCTGCTCAGGGGGTGGCTCCAGGTGGCTTAGCTGAACTGTGGGCTGGGGCAGGGAGCTGGGCTAACCCAAGGCCTTTGGGACTCGGGCAGCCTGGTGCTCTACTGGCGGCAGCAGCACTACCTACAGGAGCAGCATCTCCCACCGCAGCAGCCAAGGCAGCCCCCAGCCTGGGGCTCAGAGAAAGAGCTGGCTTTGGCTTTGCCGTTTCCCCACCCACCTGGGGCAGCTTGGCCCTTTCTGGCAGCTGTCTGTCAGCCCAGGGCCACTTGGCGCTGGGGTGAGCCCGGCAGGCTGTGTGGAAACAAGGAAGGAGCTCGCCCCTGGTGCCACGTTCTGCCGCTTGGGGCGCAGGCTGCTGCTCTGGGTTTCCTGTTGTCGAAGTGGGGCTGGGCTTGGGCCAGGGCCAAGGCCATGCTCTTTGGGCCAGCCCAGCTGTTGGGGGCCGGCTGCTTGCACAGCTGCATGTGCACAATGCAATGGAAACCTGAACAGCATCTGCCTCTACCAGAGAGAGGGCGCGTGGGCCTTGGCAGTTGCAGCCCCCTGCCCCCAGCCCCCTGCTGGTGCCCCCAGGCCAGATTGCAGGTGGTTTGTGGCTGGGCTGGGATAAACAAGGAAAAGCTGGAAAGGGGTGTGTGCTGTTTGGTGCCTTTCTGGGGGCCTGTTCCAGCCCTGAGCAGGCTGGCCAGGGCCAGGAATAATCTCCGCAGGCTCTGGTCAACCCAAGACATGTTTTATTTATACAGTATCATGGTTACAAGGGGTCACTACACATATTTACAGACCAAGGACAGGCGGTGCGGTGGCCTGCCGGTGCCCAGACACAACCCCGGTGCGGGGAAGGCAGGGCAAGGCCCAGCAGGTGCGCTGTCGCACCCCCTTGCCCTAGGGCTGTGTCTGGCGCACACATAAATACCCGCTTGGCCAGGCTGAAGGCAGCTTGGCTCCCACACCGCCTCCGCCCCCCAGCCTGAATTATTTTGGTTGGTACAAAAAGAAAAGGTACAGAGCTGACCACCTGCCGTTAGTAACTGACATGGGTAACTGTGTGGGGCTAGCAGGGTATATACAGCAAGGAACGCTGGGTGAGCCACAGCCCAACGGGGCCACGACTGCCTGGCCCTGAGCTCTGTGCCACCGCCCAGCCAGGTGACCGGGGGGAGGGGGCACTCCCTGCCCGCCACAGTCGGGGGGGGGGAGCTGACTCCCTGCTTCCTATTTGCTCTCTGGGTGCTCATGCCTTTCCAGTGGCATGGCTTTGCTCCAGCCTGGGGGTGACAGGGGAGAGGAATCACTCCCCACTGCCTGCCCAGATCAGTGGGAGTGAGTCCCTGACAAGGAACCGGGCTAGGGTGGAACGAATCCCTCCAGCAGGAAAACCTCATCTGGCCCCTCCCACTAACCCTGCATGGGAACCTGACTGCACCTTGCCTGGCTGACTGTGGTCACGCAGCTGCTGGCTGAGCACCCAGGTGCCACTAGGGGACTTGCTGATTTCAGCTGCCCCACCTGCGACAAAGTGGCAGACCGGCAGTGCCTTGACAGGCTGATTGGGGGGAGTGTGTGCATGTTGGATTGGGTATTAGCAGCCAACTCGGGAGCTCACTGGCTGCGGCTGAGCCCCGGGGAAAGGGCTGGGCTCATGCTGCCTGAAGCTCTGCTGTGAGCGACAGCGCGTCTGAGTGGACACATCATTCATGGACCGTATCCTACAGATCTTGCAGATGGTGATTCTTCAGTTGGGGCCAGGAGGGCTGGAGGGATTGGCAGTGAGCAGGGGCCTTTCACCTCTAGTCTGGGAATTGGACAGCGGCAGCAAAAGCCGAGCCCACTCCTCGACTAGGGGGACCCTGCCAAGGGGAGTTCAGGCCTTACACCCCAGTCAGGCTTTGGCCCCTCTCCTGGGGCAGCCTGAAAAGGGGGCAGGACAGGGGGAGATCCAGGGGGGTCATCTTAGCATTAGGACATGGACAGATGCCCCCAGCCCCTCTCAGGTGGCCACTGAACAGCTGCAGGGGAGAGTTACAGGGATTTTGGGCAGAGAACGACTGGCCTAGAAGTGAAAGTCTCCCTGGGCCACCTGTTCTCCCTACGTGCTGTCTGCTGGTCCTCATGCTCCCACTCCCAGCCTGCTGGTACCTTCCTTGGGTTGGCTGGGTCCGTGGAGAGCTGGTGGGCGTGTTGCTCCCAGAGTGCACGAAAAGTGCTGACGCGGCTGCTCCTCTCAGCTGTGCCTGTCCAGTGGAGCAGCCTACACGGGACGGACCCCACTGTCTTTTCCCCCCAAGCTGTCCCTGGGTCGGGGAGCTCAGCTGCCTGTAGCTCCGCTGAGGTCCATGGGCGGGAGCTCCCGGGCAGCCCCTCTCCCCGAGGGGTGGGGGTTCTAGGTGGCCTGCTGCCTAGGCCATGCTGCTGGTGGAGCAGGGGGTGCTCTGGGTGCTGCCGATGCTGTGATTGGGGCTGCTGCTCTCGGAGGCCGGGGCGTTGGTGGAGACGGGCTGCAGTTTGGCCATGGGGCCTGGAGTATGTTACATGTCAGAAAAAATGGAAAATGTTAGGCAGGCGCCCGCCAGGGGTTGTTTCCGTGCAAGGCCAGAGGGGCTGCTGAGGGAACCGAGCGCATGTGGATGCTCCTCCTCCCCCTGCCCAGTCACTGCCCTTTCAGTGCTGAGATAAGCCAATTGCCCGTGTTTACACTGGCTCTGGAAGGAAAAGGCCTGAGTGGGCAGAGATAAACCGATCAGCTGGTCCCCGCTGGGACTGGCTGCCTATTCAGGAGGACGAGAAGGCGACAGGCTGCAGGATTTTGTTGTGATACTGGCGCTTTTTGCAGATAAGCTTCCAGGCAAGGCAGACGGAACAACTGCTCTGCCCTTGGGAACAGGAGCAAGGCTCCCGGAGCAGCAGCCGTGAGATCCTCGGACAGAGCCAGGGTCTCACCCCTGCAACACTCATCCTCATGCCCCGCTGGAGGCCTTGGGAAAAGGGCCGGGTGGACTGTACCAACATGCCAGCATCTTCCCTGGCTCGAGGTGGGATGGGGCCACAGGGCAGATGCCCTGATTGGGGATCTGGCCCGAAGCATCTCTCGCTGGGCACCAGCACTCTAGCACGAAGGCTGCGTCACATCCTGGAGCAGCCCTGAGCCTGGAGCAGCCCAACAGCTGACCAGCACCTGCCAGCCGAGAAGTACCCCTGCCCCGCAGCACTCCAAGGAGAGACCCCGGCTCTGGCTGAGCAGACCGAGCTCACCCCAAAGCCATGGCACTGGGAACCATGCAGTGGGGGTGGGGCACAGGGCGGGAGACTGCGGTGACGGGAGCAGAGACGAGGCGAAGCAGCAGATACTCACGGGTATGGGAGTAAATGCACCAGAGCGCCGCGGTGAGGAGTGTGCCGATTAAGAACGCTGCGAAGGTGATCCCCACAACTGCTTCTATCCCTAGGCCTGGATCCGCACAGGAGAGAGGAGCATTGAAAGCAATCAGCACATTTCCCCAGATGGGGGCCGCCCTCTGCTCCCCTATAGCACCCACCCACCCCCGGCTCCTGCCAAGTTAACACACTATGGAGCCTTCTCTCTGCCCACAGTCAGGACTTCTCTACTGAATCCCATCCACCGCTGATGGGCGAGCAAGAGACGCCCCTGCCTCCTGCGCCAGAGCCTCCCTTTTCCACACAGGCACCAGGCCCAGGTGAACCCGTGGTGGGAACTGAACTCCGGGGCAATAAGCAGGGCAGAGGTTAGCCCTGCAGGGTGGATCTGGCTGAAAGGCCTGTGGAAGGAGGTGACGGCTCGGTTTGTAAGGGCTCCACTCCCCTAGCAGAGCCGGAGCGGCAGCTCATAGGCTGTGCAATAGCCTGAGTGCAGCCATGTGCCAGTCCCACCAGGCAGGACCAAAGCGTGCCAGTGACTTGAAATTAACCAGTTAAAGGGAGACAGAGAGAGAGCAAAGCAAATGGCTTCCAAGTGGCCTTGCCCCCCAGCCCCTCTGCATCAGTCTGACTCTGCCCCTCTGCCGCCTGGGGGGAGGGGAGGTTTAGAAATGGTCAGAAGCAGGTTTCTCTGCAAGCAGCAGGCTCGCAGCCTCTCTCCTGCCGCGCTGCCCATGCGCTTTGGGCCCCACAGTCCTGCAAGCTGCTGCACGCTTTGGACATTTGTTCCTCTCCTTAGGCCGGGCCTGTATGAACAGCACTGCAGTGGTGCAGCTGTGCTGATCCAGCTGTGCCACTGCAGCACGTCGGGTGGAGCAGCTGTGTCCTGACAGGCTCTCCCAGTGCCATAAAATGCCCTGAGCACTACCTTGGTGCAGCACTGAAATGCAACCACCTCTAGGGGTGGGTGTGGCAGCTGCTTGGCAGCGCACAGGAACACTACGCTGATGGTGGATTTTCTGCAGGCGGGTTAACAAGGAATGCCTGGCAGCTGAAACCACACAGAGGTTTCCAGATGAGGCTGAATGTAGTTAAACTAAACACTAGTGGGGAGGTGGGGGTGTGTGCACCCCTTGAGATCTTTCATGGGCACAGGTATTCAGGACATCAGTGCCTCACCTCCAAAGAGAGCAATGCCAGCAACACAGCCCCCCACGGTCGCCACCCGGGGGCACTGGCTCAATACGGACTCAGAGAAGAATCACACCACCGCTGCCTGCAGCACCCAGCCAAGGAACCATCAAGCCCTTGCTCTGATTTATTTATACTGTGCTTGCTATGGTCTCTCAGTGCCTTGCACGCCCCACCTTGCTCAGGTGGCTGGAGGCAGACTGAATGGCAGAGGTAGAAACCGGTTTAGTTTGCTAATGGTTCCTGGCCTCCTCTCAGTCCCTGATTCCACTCCCCTAGAGGGAGCAGCATTCTTCTGCTGAGCCCAGCAGCTCCTCTCTGTGGCTGTCTCTGGGCCGCGGCGTGGGGATGTGAGACGTGTGTGTTTGAGAGTGTGATGTGCGGAGCGAATTCCAGTCGGGGCTCGCTGGTGTCAAAAGCTTTTCCTTGCTTTGTTGTGCTGCTGTCCTCAGGGAGCTGAGCAAACAGAGGCAGGAAGAGGGGACCAAGGTGGGAGGAAAGCAGGAAATCATCCATTCTTGGATGGCGCTGAAGATTCATTCCTGCCTGGAAAGGATTCAGCTGGGCAGGAAGCCGGGCCACGCTCCCTCGCATGGAGCGACTGCAAAAATAACCGCTATTGGAGACATCAGCAGGACCTCTCCCTCACGGCTGCTTGGAAGGTTCAACCAGGGGAGACTGGCATGCAAGAAAACTGCTTCTCAGGGGCTGAGGTCACCTGTCCATTATCATCCCCAAGTCTGTGTCTTTCGGACGCACCTGTCCCATGCCAGGTACTGTTCACATGCAGGCACAGCTCCTGCCTCAGTGAGCTCACCAGCACTCTGCCTTCACACAAAGCTCTGTGCAGCATCGCCAACCCCAGCACTTTAGAAATCAGGAGCCAGCCCCCCGCCCCCCACACACAGCAAGAGATCTTAAAAGTAACACATTCCAGGGTCTTGGCTTTGCCTGCTGGGTCTTGAGATGATAGGAGTCATGCTGTCTAGCTTTTCTTTGCAGCCACCAGGGCCAGAAACATCCTGGTTTGTAACGAAAGCCGAGCTCGTCACCTCCATCCTATGACTCCAGGAGCTGGAGCTTGAAGACAAACTCTAACCGTCATCCGACTGCATTAAAATGGCAAGACTTGGCCACACTATATTTGTCTATTAGAGATCAACTCTTCCCAAGAGCTTTTCCCACACAGAGATTCTAATTTCCAGGATTTTGAGGAGAGGATAAAAATGAAGTGGTTGGTACTAAATGCAAACACCAAACTGGACTAATAATGCTTCTACATCCATGCAGCGTCCTTTGTTCAGAATGACCCCAAGTCACTTTACAAATGCTAGCTACAGGAATCACTACACACATCAGTGAAATGCAGCTACCTCTGGGGTGAGACAAGGCTGCTGGTTAACAGCTACACAAGTGTTTGGGACAGGAAGTAAAGGATACTGCATCCAATTGCCACCAGGCTCTTTTGACTGAGTCCTCTCCAAATTGGGCTGTTTCCAATCACACCAAGACAAGTTTACATGGGCTCTGGCTCACATCAGAACTTCGCTTCCCTTCCCCACCCCCCGCAGCCTGTTATCCTGTGCAGACAACTGGTGCACAGTCACTGTACACAGCTTCCTGTAGGTCAGCGCCTGGCCCGGCCACAACCCCTAACCCCTCTCTAGGGAGACCGGCTGAGACATCGCACGGCTCTGTCACAACAGCCTCAGCAGGGAATGCAGATCAAGGAGAAATGACGAAAAGAAATGCAGAAGGAAGCTGCCAGGAATTTGATAAGAGCGCCAGCGGGACGGCTCCATGGAAGAGCCTGTGTTAAGTCTTGGGCTCAGGGCCAGACTGACCCCTCTCTCCCTAGCCCCAACCAGGATGAAGGCATCTCACTTGCTGCAGCCTGGACAAGTCAGGCACCCTGCGATGGCCAGTTCTCAGGATGGCTCCTGCCAGCCTCTGGCCTGTGGAGTTCTGTATCTCACATGGCAGCAAGGCAGCTCTGCCACATCTCATGGTCATTCAAGTGTCTCCCCTTTCAGAGAGGAACATACTGCGCCCTGGGTCCTGCTGTCCCACCCCTGGGCATTGCTTCCCAGTTACAAGGCGTCCCATCTGCGATCACGCCTTTCCTCACTCAGCCCATTTCTGTGGGTGCAACCACATTTCTCTTAGAACTGGTATTTCTCTCCTGTCTATTCACCCCAGTCCCCATTAATCCAGCTCCCATTCTCCAGCCGAGGGAAGGCGCTAATCCTGCCAGAAGATCCTTCATCGAACTGAAACTCGGCAAGGACTATGGGATACTCTCTGCTCCCACACATGTGCCTGGACCTCCCACCAGGGATAATCTAATGAACGTGCAGGCCAGGGTTCATGCTGATCCACCTTCACTGTGTGGCTTGGCTCCAGCTTTCAGCTCTGACCCAACGTGACATGACAAGGAGATCGTGAACTTACTGGAAGGTGGAGGTCTGGTGTCCTGCAGCGTCACCTCTAATGTTTCCACGCTAGTGCTGCCCTGTGATTTTGAGAAAAAACCCAAGACGGTTAAGATGAGCTGCGCACATCTCTGCCCCGTCCAGCGAGAGAGCCCTGAGTACTGCACGGATCTCCCAGCAGCTGGTCACAAGGCTATAGCAGGAGGGGTGAGCACATGGCATCACCCTGGGAAAAGACCCCCTGGCCTTGTGGCTAAGGTGCAGGCCAGGAAGGCAGGAGACCTGGATTCTATCCCTGGCTCTGCCACAGGACCAATGCCCAGGTGACCCAGGGAGGCTCAGTTTCTCCTTCTGTAAATGGGGATACCGATTCCCAGCCTGATTCATTCCTGTTTCTAACATACATTGGGGCTTTTGGGCAGTAGGTGCACTATGCGCCCCTGGCCACGGCTCCGCTGCTCTTGGGAACAAAGAGGCGACGTCACCCCCAGCTTGTGCCCCGTGCAAAGGCTACAGCAGTGGCCCGGAGGCAGGGACACGGGCTAGTCTGCACCCTGTGATCCAGTGCAAACCCCTCTCGTCTCGGAAGGGCGGTTCAGCGAGAGCTAGGCCTGTTAACCTCCGTCCAGCCTTGTGTGTGTGTCGTCTGGTGTCAGGAATGGGAGAGAGCTGCACGTCAGCAGCCAGCCAGCGGGACACGGGAACGGAAACCCTGGACCCTCCCATCAGTGCCTCCCTCCCCCCCCAGCTAGGGCATTGGGAACAGCCCCCTCGCTCGACAGACGGCAAAGGGTCCTGGGCCAGGGACACGCCACCAGGCCTCCTGGGGGTGCCCGGGAAGGAGACGACCCCCCACACTCACGTTGAAATGCCAGGCCACTCGGCACGACAGGGTGGCGCAAGGAGGAAAGGTTCCTCCCCCAGCCGGACTGTAGATGAAGCTGAACCGATGGAGCTCTCGGCCCAGAGTGGCTTCTGTCGGCTCGAGGACGGTCTCTGCTTGGCCGAGTGGCGCAACAGGCTGGATCAGGAGCTGCTGAGGCTCCTCAGCAGCAATCTGCAGAGAACACTCCTTCACCTCCAGGAATGTCTGGGGAATGCCAGCCCGGAACGAGACCTGCAGAGGGGCAGCCAGAGAACAAGAGTTCAGTTAGCAGGTCTCGGGGGCTGTATCTCATCTCCGTATCTGGGCTGGCAGGGAAGGAAGCCAAAGGATCCATCCATGTACCAGCTGAAGCCAGCCCCAGTCCCCAGTTGATGATGTAGCTTCCTCTTGGTGAGTACAACCACCCGCAGGCCTGGGTGAGTGCTTCTCTGAGGCATGGGCCCTGGACGCAATGAAGCTCTGTCCGCACTGGGATCAGAACAGAGCTACTCCAATCACGTTTACCCACCACTGGCGTGGCAGAGTTCTAGCAGGGTTTCTGTCACCAGCGCAGACAGCAATCCTCCTCCTCCACGTCGAAGGCGTGGGCATTAGAGGATCTGCCGAACAATGCTGGGTGCAGGCAGTGCATGTACCAGGAAAAGCAGAGAGAGCGGGAGGGGGCCAGATGCTGGAGACCTTAGCCACCACCATGCCATGGACACCAACTTTGGGTACCTATCTCCCAAAGAATCTGCAGAGGCTACCTGCTCCCCACGGCACCGGGGATTAACTCTAGCTCAGCCCAGGTGCTCAAGAGGAAGGCTGTGGTCTGGCTGCAGGACAGCGAGAGAGGGGAAGATGCTGCTAAGTCGGGGGCGCTCCACGCTCGGTGACCACAGGACAGCTGAACCCCACAGTGGTGAGCTTTCGTCAGGGTAAGAGACTTTGCTTTCGTGCTACAAGCATCACTCCTGGGGATTAAGGCTTTGTTGACTGCACAACACTGTTTTTGCCTGCCGAGTTAGTCCACTGCCTTACTCTTGGGTTTCTAACATGGCTTTAGTAATTCCCTGTCCACTCTGGTCTGGGCCAATGTACCAGAACCCACACTGCAACTGCAGCATTTAATGCGCAGCTGTAGCTGGCCTGGATCTGTAAGCGCCGGGCTGTAAGGGCCGGATCCAACGCCTGCCCTTGTTCTCTGGGCTTTGGGTCAGGCTGATGACAGCCACATGGCCGGCAGAGCTTGCACAGACTGGGTTTGCGGACAGCCCTTCATCTGACTGATACATGGTCCTAATTCCTGAGCCAGAAAAGTTTGAGCAGGAAGCTATGACCACACGAAGAGGCTGGAGCCACCTTGTTTGGGAAAAGTGATTAGCCCTGATAGACACTGACGCCTAAACCTGATTTGTGGACGGAGAGGGAGGGGCCGGCCCGAACCATCTGCAATCAAAGAACCAGTTCCCTGCCAATTGTCTGACACGCACTGTGTATCCTGGCGCAAAGAGAACAGCGGAGAGGAAAGCGAGTTATTTACCTTCCCCCAGCCGGAAGGCCCCGATGAGCTATCAGCACCCGTCACCAAGGCCCAAATGCTTACAGACGGGATGTGGAAATAAGAGAGACATCAAACCAATGGCTCTGTTTCCGGCAGAGCCTTCTGACATGATCCAGGTTGCTCAGTGATATGTTATCATCTTTACTCTCACAAAACATTCTACTAAGACCTAGGCCTGAGTCATCCGAGACCCGATTATCATAGAAGTGTAGGACTGGACGGGACCTTGATAGGTCATCGATTCTAGTCCCCTGCACTCAAGGCAGGAATGTTCTTAACCCTTTACAACCCTGTACCTGCCTAACTGGGGCAAGGTACCGTACCTTGTATATACCCGCAGGCATAGTCTGACTGGGGTCATTCTGTGGCACGGTCTGTCTCCATCTAACACAGCGACACTCTCTAGCTGGGAGAATGTCTCCACCCTCAGCCAAGGTGCATTGTGGTTTGTGCAGCCAGACCCTCGTGAGCACTGCTGAAAACAGCAGCGTCGATGCAGCAGTGTGGGCTTCAGCATGGGCTGTGCAAGCGCACCAGGGTATGTTCACGTGCGGCTCGCCTGCACCGAAGCTTGTGCTGCCATGTCTACATGGCTACTTTGGGCTGGGCTGGCACAGGTCTGCCTGCACGGCACTCCCCCCTCGCACTGGAGGGCAAGTTGTCCCAAACGCTCTTGTGTCTGTAGGAAGCCAGAGGCTGACACAGGCGGAGTGCTGGTTGCAGGAGTAGCCTCGGTCAGACTGTTCCCTGTACACGGGGAGTGAGGCTGGGTGGGGTGCGGAGGTGGCCTTGGCATGGAGAGGGAGTTTGGGACAGATGGGCCCAGGAACAGGTCCATGTTCACATGCCATCCTTGGCAATTAGCTCTCCCCCCAAGTTCACTTCCAAGGAGCTGCTCTCCCCTTCCCGTACGCACTACTTGTGTGAATAGCATAAGGCAGGGGAGTGCCGCTGGCTCTGTGCAAACTCCTTCCCACGCCAGCTCTACCGACTACCCTTCATCCTGAGCTGCAGCCTGATCCCCATCCCCTCCCCGGGGCTACTCCTGTCCCGGGCACTGGCTCAGCTACCTGCTGCCTGGCCCATTTCCACGGTCTCTTACACACAGGCCACATAGCCCATTGCTTTTGCCCATCGGCACCTTTGATCTTTTGATGCCAAGCCCTGCGGAACATAGTGTGAGCATGTGTCAGGAAGAGCCACCCCCCTCCGCAGCTTTCTCTGCCCTGCCCACCTCACTCTTCCAGTCCTGCCCCGCACATTTCCTGCTCCTGCCAATTGTACAGCTGCCTTGATGGAGGTAATTACCAACCATTGCCCCCACAGGGCACCAGTTCCCACCAGACCTGCTTCATTGGTTCCAGTCATGCCTGTAATCATCTCCGTGACGCATTTAGCTAAGTGACCAGGGCAGACTACCCCGTCACAGCCCCACACAACTATCAGAACCCTCAGGGCTGAGCTGCAGCTCCCTGTTATTCCAGGTGTTGGCTCCCACGATTCTGCCAGCACCCTCATCTGGTTCACGCTGCCTCCAACACGTGTCATTGTGGACATCTCCACCACTGGGCCAATGCCTCTAACGCTTGGTTTTAAGTCCAGACAGTGAGTGCTGGCCTGGGCCTCTCTCAGCCAAAGCCTGCCACGCTGGGGAAATCATTCGAGGAGGGCCGCAAATGACTTGTAGTCGCAAAGCCCCTCTGGGATTTCAGCCCTGCTTTCTAGGGGTAAAGAGACTCCTGCATTAACTCCCCATTCCCAAGGCATCCCTCACTCCACGGACACAGCAGGGAATAAACACACCAAGGTACAGGGACGGGCTAGGCAAAGCCACTCCCCAAGCGGCCTGGAGCCTTCTAGCTGCTCGCCCGGCTTCATGAACTCAGCCCAGCCAACCCTGGCGCCAGCCGGGCCCAGCAAAGGCAGGGAGGTGCACAGTACCTGGACATAAGCGGCTTTGTTGATTTCCAGCATGGTGGTAGAAGGCCACTTGAAGTCCTGGGTCCGGTAAAGCCGCAAACGGAGCTCCTGTGGCAGGCTGCACTCGAACGGCACCTGCGAGAGAAGGAGACAGGGCTGAGCTCCAGGCTGCTGTCGCTCTGACAGGGTTTCCACGGGGCACTGGGAGCTCACAGGTGCTGGTGCAGCCTGGTGTATTGGGCTTCGCAGTGATGGACCATGAGCACCACTGCAGAAATCTAAGCTCCCAGAGCCAGCCCTTAGGCCTGGCACTGATGGGCATCTTAGAAATCCCTCAGAAAAGGCCAGATTATTTCAGTGACAACTGATATCTCGCCCTCCCCAGTGCTTTTTCGTGATACAGCTGAGGGAACTGGGATTGTTTTAGTCTGCAGAAGAGAAGAATGAGGGGGGATTTGATAGCTGCTTTCAACTACCTGAAGCGGGGATTCCAAAGAGGATTTTGCTTAGCTGTTCTCAGTGGTAGCAGATGACAGAACAAAGAGCAATGGTCTCAAGTTGCAATGGGGGAGGTTTAGGTTGGATATTAGGAAAAACTTTTCACTAGGAGGGTGGTGAAGCACTGGAATGGGTTACCTAGAGAGGAGGTGGAATCTCCATCCTTAGAGGTTTTTAAGGTCAGGCTTGACAAAGCCCTGGCTGGGATGATTTTAGTTGGGGACTGGTCCTGCTTTGAGCAGTGGTTGGACTAGATGACCTCCTGAGGTCCCTCCCACCCCTGATATTCTATGATTCTCTGATTCTATGTCTCTGCCAGGCCAGAGACAACGGCAAGTGATCAACATTCAACCATCGCCTAGCAAAGGTGAACAGCTCGGGACAATGGGTTTGGTCTAGCTGGCTCCTCTTGTCTGAAGGGAGGGGGTTTGAGAGGAATGGAAGTTACCGGGAAAAGAACGAAAGAAGCAGGAACTTCTAAAGGGACTCACCTTGGGGGAATGGGGAGCGACTAGGAGAGACGTTTTGCACCAGATTAAGATGGGGGTGGGAGGCTGCGGCTGGGGCAGGGTAGACAAAGGGTGGCAGCCCTGGCCTGCCAGAACACAGGTGATCTCCCAAGGCCCACAGGAGCAGGCTGAACTAGGGAGGGACATGGCGTTTAGGGTGTTTTATTGTTTTGGATGCGCCTGTGATTTGCATGATCCAAGGCAAACAGTATGCCAATGCTGGGCTGGCAATGTGTGTGCCTGTTAACAGTGTCACAGCTGCATGCCTCTGAGAGAAACTGTAAACCCAAAGCTTCACACCTTTACGGTGAAGTTCTGGAAGAGGGGTGTGTTTAATTACCGGGGTCAGGGCCGTGCCCAGAGCTGTTAGGCAGCTGGACAATGGGTTCCAGCCCCCAGCCGGGGCTGCCAGACACAGGGTCTGCGGTCTGAGAGCATGCCTAGGGACCCCAAGATTGGGGCAGTGGCTGGACTCCATTCAGGGTCCAAGATCCAGAACAGCAGTGACTTGGATTCCCCTCGCAGCAGTCCTGACTAGTGGCTGGAAGGGGGCACTTGCTGGGATCTGTGACAGTCAGTCCCCAGGATGGTAGAAATCCTGTACAGCTCCTGGAACAGGGATGCTTTCTGCTGCACCACTAGAACTCGGTCGTCTCAATCACTTGTAGCTGTGTCATGAGCAAATGGCAAACGCTTTCACTTCCCCCCCGGCAGGTTTTGTTGTCAATCCCCTATCAGGGCGGGAGGAAGGAAGACTGTTCCCTAGTCACCCGGATTTCTCTGGGGCAGTGGGGAGGAGCAAAGCATGAATGAAAGAAAGAAAAGAAGGAAAGAATCACAGCCTGGGACTCCTGCTGTCCGGAGGAAACGCTCCAGCCCCGTTTCTCCTCTTGAAACAGCTTGGAGACTTTGGAGATTAAAACACAAACAACTCCTCTTACCTCAACTTTCTCCAGCGATGAACCCAATGTCAGGACCAGCTGGGAACACAAAGAGAACAGAAAGACCGTGAGGCTCTAGTGAATGGCTCACTGAACTGATGCAGCAGATAGTGCTCTGGCTGCTGGCTCCCGAAGGGCTGCGCGTGGCATCTCTCAAAGGTGGGAGCCAATCATTTGGGGTAGAAAAGGATTAAAAGTCCAGAAGACAGTGTGGTTTCTAGCCACTGGGTTCACTATGCAGCTTTGCATGCTGGGACTTGCAGTCTCCAACACGCCACCTCTGTATTAAAGACAAAAATGGCAGCTGTGGCCTATGTGTCTGCAAGTTTGGGTGTTGCTATTGCAAGGTACTGAGCAGCCTCAAGCTCCGACAAAGCTAATGGGGGGTTGAGGATTCTCAGCACCTCACTGAATCAGGCCCTAGTGACTGGCATTCGGTTGGGCTAGGGTTGGGCACCCCTGCCTGCTGGAGCCATGGGCAGCTGGAGACACACCGATGTAGATTAGTCCTTTGCTGGCACTGCCTAGGAGTGATGTGAAACACATGGACAGTTCTGGAAGCGACTGAGTCCATTTTAGCTGCTTAACACAAGAGTTCTCAACCTTTTTTGTCCTGAGGCCCCCCCACAACATGCAGTAAAAATGCCATGGCCCACCTGTGCCACAACAACCGCTTTTCTGCGTACAAAGGCCAGGGCCAGCATTAGGGGGTAGCAAGCAGGGCAGTTGCCTGGGACTCCGTGCCACAGGAGCCCCCACAAAGCTACACTGCTCAGGCTTTGGCTTCTGCACCATGCGGCAGAGCTTTGGCTTTCTGCCCTGGGCCCCACCGAGCCTAATTCTGGCCCTGCTTGGCGGCCCCCCTGAAACCTGCTTGCAGCCCCCCCATGGGGCCCTGGACTCGTTTGAGAACCACTGGCTTAACGGATGTAATGGACATTGGTACTGGGTACCTGCCCAGCCTAGCCTGTCATTACCAGAAATGGCTATTGATACTAATCATAGAATCATAGGACTGGAAGAGACCTCGACAGGTCAGCTAGTCCAGTCCCCTGCACTCAAGGCAGGACTAAGTATTTTTTAGACCATCCCTGAGAGGTGTTTGTCTAACCTGCTCTTAAAAATTCCCAGTGACGGAGATTCTACAACCTCCCTAGGCAATTTATTCTGGTGCTTAACCACCCTGACAGTTAGGAAGTTTTTCCTAATGTCCAGCCTACACCTCCCTTGCTGTAACTTAAGCCCGTTGCTTCTTGTCCTAGCCTCAGAGGTTGAGAAGAACAATTTTTCTCAATCCGCCTTGTAACAACCTTTTAGGTACTTGAAAACTGTTATATCTCCTCTCTGTCTTCTCTGCTCCAGCCTAAACAAACCCATTTTTTTCAGTCTTCCCTCATAGCTCATGTTTTCTAGACCTTTAGTCATTTTTGTTGCGCTTCTCTGGATTCTCTCTGATTTGTCCACATCTTTCCTGAAATGTGGCACCCAGAACTGGACACAATACTCCAGTTGAGGCCTAATCAGCATGGAGCAGAGTGGGAGAATTACTTCTCCTGTCTTGCTTACAACTTTCCTACTAATACATGCCAAAAGGATGTTCGCTTTTTTTGCAACAGTGTTACACTGTTGACTCATATTTAGCTTGTGGTCCACTATGACCCCCAGATCCCTTTCTGCAGTGCTGCTTCCTAGGCAGTCATTTCCCAGTTTGTATGTGTGCAACTGCTTGTTCGTTCCTAAACAGAGCACTCTGCATTTGTTCTTATTGAATTTCATCCTATTTACTTCAGACCATTTTTCCTGTTTGTCCAGATCATTTTGAATTTTAACCCTATCCTCCAAAGCACTTGTGACCTCCTCCCAGCTTGGTATTATCCACAAACTTTATAAGTGTACTCTCTGTTCCATTACAGCAACTCATAACTACAACGTTAAGTGAGGTTCCTGAAAAATGAAACTTTAAGCGAAACGATGTTAAGCGAATCCAATTTCCCCATAAGAATTAATGTAAAGGGGGGGGGGGTAGGTTCCAGGGAAATTTTTTTCACCAAATAAAAGACTATATATATATATATATATATATACATACACACACATACACACAGTATAAGTTTTAAACAAACAATACTGTACACAGCATTGATGATTGTGAAGCTTGGTTGAGGTGGTGAAGTCAGAGGGTAGAAGAGGGTGTGATATTTCCCAGGGAATGCTGCACTGGGCTGAAACCTCAAGGGTTAACATGTTGTTAATGTAGCCTCACACTCTACAAGGCAGCATGAATGGAGGGAGGGAAGACAGCATGGCAGACAGAGACAGACACACCTTGTGTGAGAGAGAGAGAGATGCGCATTGCTCCTTTAAGTACGCTGACACCACTCTAAGAACATTGCCTTTTTAAGTAGATCAGCAAGTTGAGACAGCAGCTACTGCCAGCAAGCTCCCTCTGTCCTGAGCCCTGTTGTGCCCACCCCCGCTCTATGGAGACGGGGTAAGCGGGGGGCGGGGGAACACCCTGATATTAGCGCACACACACCCCGCACAGCAAGCAGGAGGCTCCTAGGAGCAGCTCCAAGGCACAGGGCAGGAGCAGCACATGGCAGTGGCGGGAGGAACAGCTGAACTGCAGCAATTGCTAGCCTGCTGGGCGGCTGCTGTACAGGGAACTTAGGGGAGCAGGGAGCTGATAGGGGGGCTGCCGGTCCACCCTGGTTCCAAGCCCCCATCAGCTAGCTCCAACTTCCTGCAAGCGGTGGACAAAGCAGGTGGCTGCCAAACAAGGTTATAAGGGAGCATTGCACAACTTTGAAGGAGCATGTTCTGTAACTGACAGCAACGTAACAACGAAACAACTTTAACAGAGAGGACTTTAAGTGAGGACTTACTATAGCTAAATGGATATTCCATGGATACTAACGGATACTCCATGACAATTCTGACTGGCATTAAAGGTTTGTCTTCTTTTCTTAAGAGCCTCACACCTTCCTCAGGACATCAGCCCTTGGCTTTCCTTACACACCTTTGTTAATTAACAAGACAGTTTGGATCCATTTCTTTAACGCGAGGCTCCAGAGCAAAAAGCAACCAGGCAAAAAAAGCACCTTCTTACTCAGCCAATTTGCTCCCAGCATGGAGAGACTCATATCTGCGTATTCCAGTGACAAAGATACACTACAGCCCTGCAGATCCTTACATCTCTGATAGAGGAAGCTGGAGGCTATTCCTGGCTCATGCATTGGCAAGAGAATGGTTACCAAGTTGCCGTCGGACTGCAGCGTTGGCAGGCAGATAAAAACAACGGCTTTTTTGCTTAAAAACTGAGCGCATCTTACAGAGAAATGAAGTGAGAGTCGGCTCCTGCGAGTGTTTGTGGTTTGCAAGCAGAGTCCTTTGGGAGGCAGCTTTCCAGGGCAAGAGACACGTACGCACATTTATGCCACTATATAAATAAAAATTGCCATGGTCCTTAGCTGTCTAAAGCTGATCAGCTGGGGTCACTTGCCATGAATGACAGTTCATGTAGGTTTCATCCCAGGAAGGCAATGTGATTATTTCATGCTACTTGTCCAAATGTCACTTCCATTTGCAAAGCCAGAGCAGACAGCCAAGGGCTGTTTAGCAGGTAGCATTTCCCACCCAGTCCCTCATTTTGACCAAATCTGATTTTCCCACAAGTACTAGGAGCCTAAAGCAGCACCCTTTGGGTTGGGGCTGGGGAAGTGGCAAGGTGCAAACCCATGAACCATCTAACAGCAGGGCTGCTGAAATGGAGAATCTGAATTGGCATGTTGCTCAAGCCTTCTTGACTACATCCTGCTACCTGAGTGGCCCACAGCAGGATTATTAAGACTTAGCCTGATTTTCAAAAGTCTGAGCACTCACGGCTGACAGTGACTGATATCAGAGTTATTGGTCAGCAGCTGTTAGAAAAGGGGGCTGGAATTAAGTGAAATACCTGCTGAAAGAGCCTGAGTCCACTCCCACTGAAGACACTGGCCAAACATGCATTCAGTGGGGGCAGAAATGGGTTCTAACAGTCCCATGCTGTGAAATACACCAGGACTTTCATTGATGCCTGAAAGTGACAAAGTCTCAGTGAAATACACCTGAAATCTCTGCCCAGACGAGGACGGCAGATTAATACCTCGGCGAGTCTGTACAGTGGGAATCTCTGGACTGGGGGAAGGGGGGCAATATCTCTGAGCAACAGACCAGGAATCAGTGTGCTGGGTGTGAGGCAGACAGTAACACCAAGTCATTCACACGGATAAGAATGTAGATGTTAGCATCACGTGGGACTATCACTGACCTTATTCCTGGCTAGAATTCTACTCTCCAGTTTGGTGTGGCAGTCCCCCAAATACCTTTTCAGCACAAAGTGAGTTTGGTTTTGTTCAGCTCTGCAACGGGGGTCTTGCAATGTGATATCAGTGATGTAGTCATTTAAATCCTAAGAGAAAGATACCAATGTGTCCATCATCTGTTCCAGGCAGAATCCCAGATTCTCCCCCGCTGCCTCCCCCGGCTTGGAGAAAACATATGGTTGGTCCCTCTGTTGCTTTTCTCCTCCCTCCATAGAGGCAGAGTAAGGCAGAACCCTCTGACGCCCAGCATCCAAATGTTGGAGACAGGAAGAAACCCAGAGCCCAATTCTGGAAGGTGCTGAGCTCCTTCTCCCAGGTCCCAGTTCTGTTCCCACAGTTCTGTCCGGAGCATGTGATTTCTCAAGCCCGTGCTCTTCAATTTAGCCACTCACCTTTAAGTTCATCTTCGGCACGACTATCTCAATGGAGTCGTCTGTGCACTTCCACGGTGGGAGCAGATTGAAAACTGTTTGAACAATGTTGACGGTTTTGGGGTGTTGTGCAGGTGTTGGTGGTGGAGTCTTCTCTTCTGGTTCTATAAAAATCAACATCAGGACAGCATTGGGCAGGGGCTTCCTTCGGCAGCCCAGAGAGAGGTATTGGTATCTTAACTCACTGGGATGACGTCTTTGCAAACGCAAGAGTAACCCTCACAATGCAGGTGATGATAGAACCCAGAAGGGCTGATCTAGTGCTGGGGAAAGGGCCAGACTGAGCTCTGGAGAGTGAAGTTATCTTGATGCTCAGAACAGGTATGGCACAGGCAGTAGCAGGGCCAATGTCCCATACGTTGCCCCACCGATAGGCCTTAGCTGGAGAGAGCCATGTCTTGAGGGCGGGGGGCTCAGTTGCCATGACCCAGCCAATCCCGGGCACTTCTGTTGAGGCTGTCAATAAGGGGAACAATTTGTGCAAATTCTGATGTGGACACTTGCTCACTGGGATCTGGGCTGAGACCACCAAGCAGCCATCAGATGACATCTCTTAGCAACTACTGACCTGGGCTGGATCTGAGCCAGTGACACAGAGGTGGGAGGCTCGGCAGCCCATTCCCAACCTTCTGAGCCATGTGGCAATTTTGCCCGTGGAGCCTTTAGAGAATGTCTTCACTGAGATTTAAACACCCGTGGCTGGCCCATGTCATCTAACTTGGGCTCGCACTACAGGGCTGTTTAGCTGCTGCATAGACCCCGCAATGGGTCCCAGAGCCTGGGCTCTAGCCTGAGCTCGAATGTCTATGTCACCGTTAAACAGCTCTGTAGCCCAAGCCTCGTGAGCCTGAGTCAGCTGACACAGGCCAGCCAGTGGTGTTTAATTGCAGCGTAGACCTACCCTCAGAGCCTGGCTGACAAATGAGTCGAGTGGCTGGACAGAGACTCACCACATCTGTGTAGCTCAAGGATCACATGGGTAGCAGACGGGATGTTCGTATATGAAGCTATGTCATCAAATCCTCTCTGGTGGGCCAAGCCGATCAGGCCCTGCTCGCTGCCAGGGAGGACTCTCTCATCCAATTGCTCAGAGGGGAATCTGGTGATCCGGTATTTCCCAGACGCCTGTGGAGGGAGAAGAGGGAGGAGAGAGAAGTAGGAGGGAAAGAGAGAGAGAAGACAGGAATTGATGTGCCGGTGGGTGGTGGTGGGTGCTAGCAAGCTTGTTTGTGACCCACGAGCAATCACAGACTTGGCGGAAGCTGAGGGGGTTATTTTTCAGTCAGGCTCAATGAGGGCACAAACGGGTGCCTCCTCTGCAGCCTTTCTAGCCCTTGCCAGCCTAAGGACAAAGCCTGCAGAAGCCCAGGTGTTCTGCGTGTTGACGCAGCCCCCGGCGTGTCATGAAGCCCCTTTGGCAAAACTAAAGCTTGCTTTTGGGAGAACAGGCCCCAGCTCTGTGAGAGTCTGTTCTGATGCCGGGATCCCATCAGGACCCAGGCAAGCTGCAGTAGGCCAGGCTGGTACTTGGAAAGAGGCGGCTGTGGAGCACTCCAGCACTGGGGATTCAATAGGTGGCACTAATGGTTAAAATAGATCAAAGCAGGAGGGGGCGCTCTCACCGCACCAGCCAGACATGTGATGCTGTAGGGGAGTGCTGCTTGCCCAAACCAGGGAGACGAGGGGAAGCTGGGTTCCCCCCTACTCCTTTTTACTTTAACCTCTGTGCTGCTGTCAGGTACCACCTTTCGTCTGAGCGGTGGCCAGAGGTCCTGGCCACTGGTGGCCTTTCAACATCCCAGGATGCTTGTCACAGAGTCGGGTTGCTAAGCCCATTGTCCTGGCCAGATTCTCACTCAGTTACATTCTGCTTCCCTAAACTCCTCCTGCTGTTTCAGTTGGACACAGAACTCTTCACTCCCCATCCCGGATTGCTCTGCAGCATGGCTATGTGCTTTGAAACAACTGCTGTGTTCCACCCCAGAGATGGCTGCTTTTCAGGTGGGGTGGCCCTCCCGCCCTGTGAACATTTTGAACTGAAAGGCATCACGGAAATATGAGCTCTCAATCAGCATTTCTCTCCTGCCTTACCATGATGCTCACGGTGCGTTGCGTATCAATGTTCCAGGTCACGTTGGGTTGGCTTTGGAGGATCAGCAGTATTTCCAGATCCTGCAGCGGCTTTGCTTCAGGGCAGACCACAGTCACCTTCACCTCCACGGGCTGAGAGCTACAGTGCAAACCCCAGAATAAACTGATGGGCTCATGAACCAACATGGCCTCCCACGATGGTTAGTCCACCTTCTCAGCCACAGCTGGACCCCCGGACAAAGACTCCAACGGCAGGCCTCTTCTGCTAACAAGCCCTCTGCCAACTTCAGGGCCTCTTTTGCCAACAACAAAATACGCCACGTGCTCCTCTCTCTCTGTCTCTCACACACACACGGGCCTAGCCAGAGAGGAATCACGGAGACTGGCTAGAGTGGGTGGTTTTCAAGACCCTCCACACCTTTCCCAGCCCTACAGACCTCCCATCTCACTGGCCTCAGAGTTTCCCTAGCCACGCCCCCACTTAACTAGGGGGAGATACCCCACACTGCTCTACACCCTGGCCTGGGTCCTGACAAGGTGCCATCCCCTTCCAGAACACACCCCACCCCAGCACTTCTACCGCTGCTGGGCTCTTGCCTACAGGCAAAGCAAACCACAACCCTCCTCCAAATCACCCCTATCCGTCCTCCTTCTTCCAATGATCCCCAACACCCACAGCTCCGTCCTCAGAGCTCACAAACCTGAATTCGTCCTCGAGCCTTGCCGCCCACCCTCTGACCAACACAACTTCTCCCTGGGCCAAGCCTCAAGACATGCTCTCTCGGCCCCATTGCTGGGACCCAGCCAGCATGTGTGTGTGGCGGGAAGGGGCTCCCTTCCTAAGCGAAGTTCCACTGCAGACACTGCCTGGCAGCACAGTGAGCTTAGCTAACCTGCAGTGCGGCTCTCGGCCCAACTGCTCGGCTAGGGAAGAACCTGTAGCCAGCCTCAGGCGTACTCTGATGGGGAGGGCCGAAGCGGAGAGCGCGCCGATCCCTCCCTTTGCGAGAGGACAGGGTTGAAAGCACACCAATTACCTGGTCTCCGCTGGGCCTTGCTGCACATGCAAAATGTGAGCCTCCTTCCCCTTCTTCGCACTGGGGCTGGTGCAGCCTTTAACCTCTGGGACTAAGAACTCGGTCTGAAGGTACCGCCAGGCATTGAAGCCAGGCTGCACGATGCAGTTCTCTGGACTGCTGGCATCTGGGCGAGAGAAGAAAAAATCATCTGTATGCTCCAGTGTGGGGAACTCTGCTGAGCTGCAGTGACCTCCCTCCCCTACCTCACAGGGGCCTGGTCTCCAGGCCAAGGTGTGGGACAGACCTTGGACTTCTGACTTGGGCTCCCATGCCCCTCACTGCTACGCTGCAAGATACTGAGCCCTGGTAGAAATGGACACAGCTCCTGCTGACGCCAGTGGGAGTTGCAACCTCTTACGCCATGGCTCAGTGTGGCCCACTGCTCCCTGCATTCCATGAGCATCAGTGCGGATGGTTTTAGACACACACAGCACTGAGAGTCTCAGTGGTACCATTTGGTATTGAGGAATCTTGTCTATAGCATCCCCTTTCTCCCTTATCCACGCAGCCTGTGCTTGACTAGCTCCAAACTAGCTCCTGCAGGCAGCGCTGAGCACGAACCACTGCTTGCGAGGGAGTGCACGCTGCTGAGATGCCAGCTGGCAGAGACAAGACACTGCTGTGAGGAAGTCCACAGCACTAACAGAAAACAAACCTGCCATGTCATTGAAAGTCTAAGCCTGAGTCGAGAAACGTCTTTCGCCAACGTGGCTTTTCACGGTAAAAACGGCTCATTTCTTTTAATAGCCTAAGTCCCCAGAGACGGCCCGCCAATGAGGCAGGGAGCCATGTGCTGCCCTGAAACACGCCCGCTGCTTTGATCGTGTGAACCAGAGCGACAACTGGGTACTGGGGAGCCTCCAAGGGGTGATAGCACATCACCGCACTGTGGATGCCAGCTCCCAGCCCCGAGCCCTTCCAGGACCCACCTTCGCCCACTCGGAAGTGGATGTGGCGGGGGTTTTCCAGCTCGGTGTAGGAAGTGATGTTATCATAATGGTCTTTCTCCTGTTGTACAAGCTGCTCACCATTGGTCTGCTCAAAGGGGATGGGCATGTTGCCCATGACTCTGTAGCCCATGTTATTCTGAAAAAAAACAAGCCAGCAATAGAATGGACACGACCGCTCTGGTTGGTGACTGGGCTTCTGGCTGGGACAACACCAGAGCCCCACATCCCACCAAATATCAGGCTAGCGCCAAACGCCCCATTGGGTGCAGGGGCCCAGGAAACGTGCTGCTCTTTGGAACTCAGGCCCAAAGGTGACCAAGCAACCAGACACCAAGACGCCGCAACATCCCTGGCTGTGTTGGAAAATGGCGGCACACATGTAGGCAACGCCCTGCCCTGGCGGCCCAGCCGGCTCGGCCCAGCACTCCCGGGGACTCTCCTCACACACCAAATCCCAGGTGGGTATCACACAGGCAGCCTGGCTGCGCTTGGGTTCTGGCGGCCTCACAGGAAGGCTGAATCAGCTGGCATGGCGCTGGGATTTTCCAGGAACATTCAGCAGAGCCGGCAGCCAGCCTGTCTGAACCCCTGGGTCACCTTTGCTGGGTGAGCGCATGCCGGGGAAGGGGGCCAGGAAGCATGAGCCAGAGCTGGGCTGGCACGTCACTTCCCCAGGGCAGCGCGTGGGGGGTCAGTGGAGGGGTCACTGGCAGGAGTGGTGCCAGGGTCGATCTGATAGCTCTTTGCACCCTGCCCCTGCCTCCGCCATTGTCAGCCCGGGTTATTATTAGATACAAATAGGAAGGTGGTGTAGTTTGCTAACAAAGCTCCCAACCCCAGCCAAGCTCACTGGAGCCAAATCCCATCCCTGACCTTCCTCCAAACAGGCAGAGGAAACGGGAGCTTTTTCAAGTTCTGTGCGTCACTTGCTGCTCAGACTGGCCCTCCGCTCAGATCCAGGGCCAGAGGGGAAAGCCAGCTAGGGCCAAGTACAGTGCCTGAGCCGCAGGGAGGGGCCTGCCGCAGCGGGAATCGGGCAGAGGGTGCGGGGCCTGAGCCAGAGGGAGAGGGCGCGCTGTGGGAGGCAGGGGGATACAGGCCAGGTAGGGGGGGCAGCCTGGAGGAGGGGGCGCGCTGTGGGAGCAGGGGGATACAGGCCAGCTCGGGGGGCAGTCTGGAGGAGGGGGCGTGCTGTGGGAGGCAGGGGGATACAGGCCAGGTGGGAGGGGGCAGTCTGGGAGAGGGGCAGGCTGCGGGAGGCAGGTAGATACAGGCCAGTTGGGGGGAGGGCAGTCTGGGGGTGGGGCGCACTGCGGGAGGCAGGGGGCTACTGGCCAGCTGGGGGAGGGGCATGCTGCGGGAGGCAGGGGGATACAGACCAGGTTGGGGGGACAGTCTGGGAGAGGGGCAGGCTGCAGGAAGCAGGGGGATATAGGTCAGGAGGAGGGGGCAGTCTGGGAGAGGGGCAGGCTGCAGAAGGCAGGTAGATACAGGCCAGTTGGGGGGAGGGCAGTCTGGGGGTGGGCGCACTGCGGGAGGCAGGGGGCTACAGGCCAGCTGGGGGAGGGGCATGCTGCAGGAGGCAGGGGGATATAGGTCAGGTGGGGGGGGCAGTCTGGGAGAGGGGCAGGCTGCAGGAAGCAGGGGGATATAGGTCAGGTGGGGGGGCAGTCTGGGAGAGGGGCAGGCTGCAGAAGGCAGATAGATACAGGCCAGTTGAGGGGAGGGCAGTCTGGGGGAGGGGCGTGCTGCAGGACGCAGGGGGATACAGGCCAGCTGGGGGGCAGATTGTGAGTGACCCAGCCTGCCCCAGGTGTCTGGGGTTTTGAAACCATTTGCAGCCAGAGTATCTCCCCGGCTCCCTGCCAGGTTCTCGCTCCTGCACCCAGAGGTTAAGCGCTGCGCTTGATCCTCCATGCAGAAGCACAGTCCAGAAGGGCTGGCTAGCGCCTCCCATCCCATCCTTGCTCCTCTCCGCTGCACACGGACCCCTCACAAGGGGGGCTCTTTGCAGGCTTTGCTAGCCTGTTGCCAGCGCATCTCCTGATTCAGCCAGAGGACAACAGAGAAACATGGTACAGAGCCCGGGACATACCCCCGGGGAGACCCAGGAGCACAGAGGGCCGGGGACCTCCCAAGCATCAGGCCGAGCTCTGGTTTAGGCTGGCGGGAGGATGAACCCAGCTGTTCCCTTCATCCCTAGCAATTCCGAAGTTCCACACACCCCACGGCTTCTGTGCAGCTGCCTGGCGCCCTGTGGCTGTACTGGCCTGGCTCCCAGGAGGAGGCAGGGGCCCAAAGGCCCCGCAGGGGGCTCCCTAACAGGAGGGCAGCCGCAGAAAGGAGATGAACGCAGCCAGATGGGGGGCCCCGGCAGCCAGGGCTTCCCGAGGCGCGAGACGCAGGGAAGCCCCCCAGAGAGCAGCAGGGAGGCATGGGCTGCATTGACCTGGAAGTCGGACCCACTGACCACAAACCAGAAGATGATCGGAGCATTAGCAAAGCATCCACATGCCCTGTGCAGCGAGCACCAGGCCAGGGCTGTTGCTACAAACTCCCGCGAGCGCCCTCCTGGCCCGTGATCCAATGCTGCGCTGCCAACGTTTCCACAAGGGGTCCCCCTTGGCTGTGCAGAAGCCTGTGTCCGGCCGGGGAGGCATATGCTGCACTGGGGAGCACTGCAGGCTGGGGAAGCTAAGCATTAAATCACCATTGCAGAGGGACGAAATCCGGCTCGGCAAACCAGCTCCTAGTAAGCGGTGCTGGGCATATGGAGTTGAGTCCTAGAGGAAGGGAGCCCAGATGCAGCTACTGGCTGCACAGGGCTCAGGAGCAGGCTGTATGGGGCTCAGGGGCCCCCTTCCCACTTCCTGGGTGCATGGGGTGTTGGTCTCCCTCTCACTGGGAATATGGAGGTCAGGGACCCCTCTTTCCCTCCCCTATGGGATGTATCGGGCTCAGATCCTCTCTGCAGGACAGGAGGAAAAATCGGGCCTTTATTAACCATAAAATCTGCCCTGAATTGTGAAGCCACCTCTGGTGCGAAGTGCAAACCGGGCCGTGACGGCTGGTGAACAGCCTGGACATGCCCCTCCCTGCCCATGGCACCCCCCCCGCTGCCTGACTGCCAGCGCTGACCTTCAAGAGTCCTTTCGTCACCTCCTGTCCTAGCTCTGCATTCCTTCCAGTCCCTGGGCCCAGCCCCACCAGCTCCCCCACGAGGGTGCAGCACTTGGCTTCTCAGCTGGGGATGTTCCCTCAGTCACTTGGAGGCAGCGCACATGTTTCTGATGGGGGGGGGGTCACATGCCATCTCCAGCCCCTGCTGTTTGTTATCAATACTAATGGGTCCTGGAGGGCTTGGTTTGGAATTTGGAGGATTTCTTCCAGCTGGGGCAGCGGCCAGCAGCTAACTGGCCAAGAACTCCCCCCTTCCATGGGGCCCATTGCTCAGCCCAGCCAGAGGAGCTGAGCTGCTCTCTCCAGATGCCACCAGCTGTTTGCTTCCCAGCCTCACAAGAAAAAAACCCAGACAGACAAAGGCAAACAACAGGACACAGGAGCCAGAAAGACTGAACGAGAGACTGAGACAGAGACAAGACGGAGATGTTTCCTTCTCCCCTTCTTTCACACTCTCCTCCCCGCCCTCCTATCCAGGGCACACGTCTATGTTGTTTTAATAACATGTCCCTTCCTGTAAGGGATTTATTGCCCCAGCTGTCATCTCTCCCTGGGCAAGGGGAGTTGGTGTGGAGTTAGTCAGGGACTGGCACAGCCTGCCAAATTCCCAAGGGAAGCAAAGCCAGGTATTGCGGGGGTTAGGGAGTCAAAGCATCAGCATGTGTTAGTGACAACAACATTCATGCTATTGACTGTTACCATGGAGTGTGGTAGTATGCTCTAGTGAGTAGATCCAGAACTCATGGGCTCTGTTCAGAGCTGGCTCTTCAGATTGTCCAATCAGCAGCTCTGTCTAGCTGTGGTGCTTATGTGTCCCTCATCACTATTTTACTCAAGTTCCTCACAATCTCTAATTTAGCCTCACAACACCCCTAGGAAGCAGGCCAGGGCTGCTCTCCCCAGTTTACACGTGGGGAACAGAGGCATTGGGAGACTAAGTGACTTGCCCAAGGTCACACGGGAAGTCAGTGGCAGAATTGGGACCTGCCGTCAGGTTTGCTGAGGACAGGCTACCCCCTAACCACTAGGCCACCCTTCCAAATGTCTGTCTCTACCTGGCCACAGTCATGCACACAAACAGATCCTGAGGATTTTGGTGTCCTGGCCAGCTGGCAGAACCAGCCCCACTTCTACTCCTGCCTCTGCCATGGACATGCCCAAGGATCACAGAACAGCTCTGTGCCACAGCTTCCCTACATGTAAAATGGGGGGCTGCTAATCCTGCCCCGCCTCCCAGTGGCCATGTGCCCCTTTATTCATGCATGTTCGTAAAGCATCTTAATGCCACCAGGTGCTCGAGAAGACAGAGTGTCATTAGAAGAGAGGCGAGCAGGTGGCAGGGCAGAGCACGTGTCCACTCTGGGGATGGGCCAGCGCCAAAACCCCAGATACACATTTCCCCAGCTCTCACGTGGGGTGGAGGAAATCAGCACCGTACCTAATGCTTGTCTCCCCTCCAGCATGCCTCTAGGGAGAACATGAAGGAGAAGAAGGTTGGATATTTCTCGCTTTGAATGCACTGTCCTTCACCTGACTCGCTGAATAGGTGACAGTCCAGTCTGCTTCTCTTCTTGAGTGGGGCAACCTTCTCACCCCTGTAGGGAGCTCACGGGGTCCCCATTTTTCATAGATTTACATCCCTGTCCCTGGAGGCCCTGTATTGTGGCCACCATCCTTTCAGCCAAGGAGGACTGGAGAGGCAGCATATTCTAGGGCGTAGGACACTGGCCTGGGGCTAAGGAGACCTGAGTCTTATTCCCAGCTCTGACACTGAGCTGCTGGGTAACCTTGGGCAAGTCACTTCCCCTCTCACCCTCTATATTCAGACTGCCCGCTCTTCAGGGCAAGGAGTGTCTCTCGCTCAGCGTATGTACAATGGGGCCCTGAGCTCAGCTGGGACCTTGAGGCGCTGCAGTGATAACTGAAAACAATGATGAAGGGGGACAATGCTGCTCTGTAATCATAGAGGGCCAGACCTTAGAGATGTGAGGGACTCCACCTCCCCCACCATGATCTGCACTTCCTCCGACTCCCTTTTGACTGGGGACAAGACCTACGAAGGATGCTTCCACCCAGCAGTACACAGTGCTACCCCAAGGCTGTCCCCTTTGCTAGTATGAGGTCGCGTTCCAGCTGCTCAGACCCTTCTCAAGCAAATTCCTGGTGAGTGAAATTCTCCAGGCGCGCTCGGAACCCACAGCCCGATGTGTTTTTGTGGGGAAAGTCAGAACTCAATCCGAGTGGCCCTCACGAGCTGAGTGCGGAAGCCATGATATCTCCATCCTCTGATGTTCTGCTCAGATGTTCCATGTGTGGCTCAGCCAGTAATGGCTGGATCCGATTTTACTCAGACAGTCTATAAAAACTCGCCATGCAGCAAGACTGAGCTGGAGAACATTCGTCCCAAAGGAACTGGTTTGAGAAAGTGCTGAACAAGCCAATGGGAGCCAGGACACGTCTATGTTCCTTGTGACAATTGCATATGTTTAGGAGTTCTGCTCTTTCCAGGGACAATACTCACCGAGATAAAGGTTGGGTGGAGATCCCCCGAATGAACCGCCACCATACAGAACTTGTCACAGATGATCACAAACAGCACCTTCCGCTCAGGTGGGGTGGTCCTCCCCGCTGAGGACACGTTCAACTGGAAGAGCCACATCTGCAGGAGATAATGGGGATAATGTCACTCGTGCTTACTCGGGACAGTACACCCTCCGCAGTGAGGTGCAGAGACGGCAGGCTGAGCCTGACTTGATGGTAGGGGGAAGAGGAGGAAACCTCACATCCACATTTTACGGACCAAGACTCTGTGAGAACATGGGCCAGCCACACAGGGCAGCCAAGGACTTTTCAGCCTGGGCTGCTTGTGCTGCAGATTAAGCTAAAGCCAAACACAGCAAGAAACAAATTGAAAGTCTCCATGAGAGAGCGTGATCTGCTTGGAACCATTCTGCCTGTGGGATGGGCACCTCACACCAACTGCCCCTGGACCCAGGCAGGGAGACTCCGCTACATGGACAGGGAGGGAAGGGGCCAGCTCCGTCTTCTGGGGTTGACGGAAGAGAGAAGGAGACCCTGACTATGCTCAGCTGATGCGTGTATGACCCAGTCCCTATGCCTCTATGTTCTATCTTGAACTGGACCCTGCTGAGGGCTGGTGAGGACAATCACACCTGGTCTATACCCGCCCTCCTTCCCCCTCGCCCCCCAGAGCAGACACACTGTTACATGCAATGCCCCCACACTCTCCATCCACCCTGCTGTGCGAAGAGCCCAATCTCCTTCGAGTATTACTGTCAGGAGAATCCTGTCAGGACTTGGAGCTCCTGTTCATGTCAGAAGCAACTGAGAAGATGACATAAGCCCAGCATGGCTGGTTAAGAACAGGACCAAGGTGGAAAGACCCACACAAACCCCACGACCTCTCTCTTTGGGCCACCAGAGCTAGAAGGTGGCTGAGAACCGGCCAGGGATTGGAGCAAAGGGGTCCTGGGGGGATGAGAGCCTACTTGATTTAGGGTCAGCACAGGGAAGCTCAGGCCCCAGATTCTCAAGTCCCAAGGGCCAGGAGTCGAGTCCATATCTGGTGCAGGGGGGAAAGCGTGAGTTTGACTGGCGAGCCACGAGAGCAAGGTCACCTCGCTGCTGCTCCGGGAGGCGGGGGCTGGAATGTGCCTCCCCGATGGTTTGGGTTAGTTTCAGCGGATGCGCTGGTTGTTGTCAACAGCACACAGATGCGCAGCGGCCTGGGGAAACTACCACCCCACCCTGGCTGGTGCATCCTGTGTGAGCTCAGACAATGTGGCTGCACCTGCAGCCACTGGGAGCTCCCCTGTCACAGGCCCGGCCCAGGCTGGCGTGGTGTTTATGGCCATGCAGTGCAGCACAGAAGCTGCTCCATGCCGGCTGAAAACAGGACCCTGCCGGGGAGTCTCATGGGTTGTGTGCAGCCCCTCCCCGCAATTTAACCGGAAACCCCCTATCCATCACCCCTTAACTCTCTCCACGAACGCCCTCCCATTGCCGGGCCATTGCCCCAGCTCCCCCTACATCCAGCCTGGCACATTGCAGCCAGGAGAGCCCTTCCACTGGCTTTGCTGGGGGTCCCAAGTTTGTCTCAACCAGTCCCAATGCCCAAGGAGTTCCACACTTTGCCCAACCAAGACCCACCCCAGCAGCTTGCCAAGACCCACAGCCAGTAAAAATGGAGCAGAGCAGACTGCAGCCCTTCCCCCACCCCTGCCATCTGCAATCTGCCCTGGTGGCCCACAGAGAACCCAGCTCTCCTCTGCTCAGATTCAGGGGAAGCCCCGGGGGCTGCATTTCCAAATGAACACTTCCGGCAATGGCAACCCGTGCTGCAGCCAACTAGCCACGCTTTGGCCACTCTTGAAGCACACAGAGCCCTCCCCCCCCCACACCTGTATGTACAGAGCTCAGGGGCCAGCTAGTTCCACCAGCTTTTTAGTTTCAAGACAGTCTAGGAGCCCCTCGGACCCTGAAACTTGGAGCATTAATCTGTACCAATCTGGGGTGCTTAGAGTTAGTCTCCTAAATCTGGCTTCAGGTTCCAAACCGCAGGGACCAAGTTTGAACACTGTCCCCTAAACTGTTACCCCACACTACCAAGTACAGGATGGAAAAACTCCCAGGAGTTAACCACAGTAATGGACGGACAAATTAACAGAGAGACCCTCCAGCAGCACCTCACCCTTCTCCCAGCACCACCTGAGGGACATCTGCATGGCACTGCACCCCTTGCTGAATCCCACTTTCTGCCAGAGCCTGGTTTTTCCCTAGAGGCCACCCAGGCTGAACTTGCTCTGAGGAGCTGGTGATGGTTGGGCTGCGGGCTCTGTAATATAGGGCCGAGCTTCCCGCATAGCGTGGTCAACATTGTATTTCAAAAGCACGGGACTGTTCTGTTAGCACCCCTAGGGGGGGAGGAGTGCCCTGTGCCAACGGGGCCGGGGTGGGGCACCCACCACCGCAGGGGTGGGAGTGCTAATCGCATAGCAGTGGAGGAAATCTTCCACTCCCTGCAGCAGTCAGGCAGTCTGAGCTGCCAGAACCCAGCTCTGGAAGTGAACAGGGCAGTGCAGAAGGGCCAGGCTCGGGAGGGAAGTGGAGAGATGCACCCGTGAGTATGTGCCCTCCTGGATAGGGCCCCATGCTGACCCCAGCTTTCCCTGGTCAGTCTCTGTCCGGCAGGGACAGGGCTGCATGCCCTGGAACTGCGCTGAAGGACCAGCGTGAGGAAGGGGCTCTGCCTGCCAGGGGGGTCAGTACTCCCGGGGTGTAGCCTCCCCACTCGCAGAGTCTCTGCCAATGTCCCAGCAGAGGAGCATAACTGCTGGTTGGTGGCTGCTGCAGCAGTGGGGGAGCGAGGCAGGCAGGGAGCCTGGGCCTGGCAGCCAAGCCCCTGCACAGATCCCTGTCCACTTCCTCTCCTGGACAGAACCCCCTACTAATTCCAGCCTTTCAGTGCGGCCCCTGATAACCTTACTGTGGCCCCCTCAAGGGGCCGTGCCCCAGAGTTTGGGAACCTCTGTGCTCTAGATACATTGGTTCAGTAAATCATGCGACTGGTTCTGCATTACTACATTGGCGCATGTTACAAACACTGTATCTCTGGACATTAAGTGAATAATCAAACTGGCTTTGCATAATGAGACTATTCGTAATATGTTGAAAGACGGGATACAAGGCGCCCTGCACTGATTTAGTACGGGACAGGCAATTTTCTATTTCAGTACGGGACGTCCCTTGTAATATGGGATTGTTGGCAACTCTATTCCCGCACACACACACGCCCAGATGATCTTATCAGGAGCTACTGGAAATTAACTGCCAAAAAGTCTACCACCAGCCTCGTAAGAATAACTCACTCCTATTACAGGTCCAGTCCCGATGCGATGGCACGAGGCGTCCTGTAAATATGACTGTGTGGATGGCCACGGGACTCCAGCCGGTCGGTCCCCTTGGCCCTGTGACGGAGAGGGCCTTGGTTCTATTTTTACCACCTGTTTTTTTCCAGGGGCCATTGTTTCTCTCCTCCAGAGTGGCGGGAGGTTTTCTTTTACCCCAGTGCTGCCTTTTTCATTGGGATCTGCTTATAGAAACCGGCTTCCAGTAATTCTTCTATACGTGGAGCCTAGTCTCTCTCCCTCGGCCCCCTCCTCTCAGGCGGGGCTCGGTGCCAGCTACCTTGAATGCCATGGTTGTGATATCAATGGCTGGCTCCCCCATCTCCTCTTTATATAAACAGTGGCGGGGAGGGGGCAAGTCCATGCTATTTATTTACATGATACAACACACTGCCCCACAACCAGGTCTTCCGCCGTCTCCTCCCCGCCTCCAGGTGATGGAAGCTGGGCTGGATCCTCCAAGTGGAGAGAGCAGACACTGACTGCGCCCACCCAAACACTGGGCTTGAGGCCCAGCTGTCGCTGTCCCTGATTCACGGCATCTCCTGCAGGGAGGAGCCCAGTGTGGCTCCAAAGTCAAACTACTTCATTTGGGGCAGCACACGGGCCAGCTGTTGGTTCAGGCCCCTCTCTTGGAATAGGAAGGTCCAGTGGTTATGTGCTAGGCTGAGACTTGGGCGAAGGGCTTCAAATCCCTGACACTTAGCCTGTGCCTCTGTTCCCCAACTGCAACCCAGCCCTGCCTCCCACGGGGTTGGGAGGATAAATACATCGAAGCCGGTGAGATGCTCAGACAGTGCAGTGATGGGGCCAGATGAATCCCTGAGACAGATCCTTAGATAGCCTAGAGGGCAGCTTATCGGATTGGCAAGAAGGGAAACATTTAATGGGTGGGTGAGGTTCTGTGGCCTGCACCGTGCAGGTCTGCCTAGATGATCACCATGGTCCCTTCTGGCCTTACAGTCTATGAGTCTATCAGACTTGAATCCCTGGGGCCCAAAGCACCATCCCAGCGATCAATGCAGATACCACATGACATTGCTGTACTGCCTGGCCCCTGAAGATCCCCCTACAATGCATCACCCACATAGGCCAATAAGAGTCGTGTTACCCTACACACAGGCTAAGAGGGTCAGTGCCTCGGCTAGTATAAATCAGCATCACTCTATTGAAGATTAAGCTACCCTGATTTAAATCATCTGAGGACCTAATCTGGAGTCTGAAGTGCAGTCAGTGATCGCTTTCATGACTGCACTGTTGAAGCCAGGTAGGGTGACCAGATGTCCTAATTTTATAGGGACAGTCCCAATATTTGGGACTTTTTCTTATATAGGCTTCTATTATCCCCCACCTCTTGTCCCGATTTTTCAAACTTGCTCTCTGGTCACCCTAAAGCAGGGGTCGGCAATCTTTCAGAAGTGGTGTGCCAAGTCTTCATTTATTCACTCTGATTTAAGGTTTCACGTGACAGTCATACATTTTAACATTTTTAGAAGGTTTCTTTCTAGAAGTCTATAATATATAACTAAACTATTGTTGTATATAAAGTAAATAAGGTTTTCAAAATGTTTAAGAAGCTTGGTTAAAAATTAAATTAAAATGCAGAGCCCCCTGGAGCGGTGGATAGGACCCGAGCAGTGTGAGCGCCACTGAAAATCAGCTTGCGTGCCGCCTTCGGCGGCCGTGCCATAGGTTGCCTACCCCTGCCCTAAAGCCAGGGCTTAAAGAGACCCTGAATGGTGACATTAGTCAGCCCATGCTGTGTGTTAGTTTGGGATCTTAGCCTGTAGAGCTGATGCTTGCTTATGTGTATATAAAAATGTGTTGAAAATGTAAGTAGGCCCAAAAAAAAATCTGTTTCCTAAGAATAGACATGACGATAGCCAAGCGAGGTCTGGTACAATGTGAGTAGCCAAGTGAGGCAATTCTGAGGCAAGTCACAGATAAATTCAGGCATAACCCAGGTCGTGTTGTTTGGGTCCCCACTGGTTTTTACAAGTGTTTTAAATAAAATGTTAATGTTTTGGGCACTGTTATCTATATTGACAATGATTGGTATGGCTTTTACACAGACTTCAGTTCAAATGCTGCTTAATGTTAAATAGCCAATAAGGAAGGAGAAAATATTTAATTATGGTAGTGGAACTACAGAAAAGGTAAAAGAGCGATTTTATGTTAATTAATGATGGGGTGTTGTTATAACTGATTATACAAAGGGTAACAGACTAATTTTAGCTTAGGCACATCCATCCACCATCACGGTACTGTTAGAGAAATGATTATACCCAGTCTCCTCATTTAGGGACCACTCATCACTAATTGCGGCTTGCCTCTTAGCACGTGAGTGTCAGTGCAGTGTATGATTACGGTGCCAGGCCTGATTATTAAATAGATATTTGATATTAAATAACTTTTAAAATTCTATCACTCATGTTATTCACAGTCCGCCACAAAATTAAATGATCTGTAACAGCCCTGGAGGCTCAAAACTTAAAGAATTCAGTTTGGTTTTAGTCCTTATTTTTAAATGACTAATTTGGGATACATAAACCTAAGGTCACAGGATCCAGGCGAACCACAGAGGCTGCCTGCGTCCAGGAGCCTGTAACTGAAAGCATCACTGTATTCATACCCTACATACTAGTGCAATAATCTTTGTACAAAATATGCCTTGTGAGGTTGTCATAAGGTATAATTCCCAAATCTGAACCTTAGTGTCCAAATTTTGGGTATCTGCATGAATTCCTCTAAGCTTAATTACCAGCTTAGATTTGATAGCCTGCCACCACCCAAAAATATAGTGTTTTGGGGCGCTCTGATCTCCCCAACCTTCCCTGGGGACCCCAAGAACCCAAATCCCTTGGATTCTTAAAACCAGGAGAAATAAACCATTCCCCCTTCTCCCCCCTCCCAGACTTTCCCTGAGAGAGACAGTAATCCTGACACAGAGAAAAAACGAATACATTGCTGGTCAATAATATCCTGGTGAAAGGTATATAGCATCATTATATGTACAGTTCTGAATTCCCCTGTTATAAGCACATGTTCAGAGCCAGACAGCCCTGCTGAGGCAACAGTTGTTATGCTGGTCTATCCTAAACAAAGAAATGTGCATTTACCTCACGTAACATAAAAGTAGCATACACGGTCCTCAATTCAGCAGGGGGAGGAGAGGGTAGGAACCAGAACAATTTCTATTTCAGCAAACACAAGTGGAGGTAAAAAGAGGATGGACCTTCCTTCTCTGCCAAACCCTGTGTCGCCTTCCTCACTGTGTGATAAACTTTCCTTGGAGGGGTAACCTTCAGAGGAATCCATTGCAAAGATTCACTGGGCTACTCAAGAAAGGGGCAGAGAACCCCGACTTCTCTCTTTCACCCAAGAAGACAAAGGCACCAGCACCTTTGGGCCTTGGAGAGAGATCCTGACTGTGGATAGGGGCAGTCACCAGCTTGCTGAAAGCCTGGGGTGAGAATGGCCATCTTGAACAAAGTCTGGAATCAAAACTTGCTAGATTCAGTTTTAGACTTTTAGGTGTGTTTTTGCTGGTAACAGTCTCCAATTTTCTCTCTCATACTTGAATGCACTTAAAATCCTATAGACTTTTTTTAATAACCATGTTTTGTTTCTAATCTAAACCCATCCAGTGCTGTGTTTAAACTGAACTATCAGGTAACTCCAGTGAAAGCAACTTGAGTCTTGACTCCTTAAAGGGGCAGCAACCATAATATCCCTCTGAACTCCCCAGGAGAGGGCTGGACATTGCAGAACAGATGTTTTTGGGAAAATTCAGGACTGGGAGTGTGTTGGGGTCACCCTGCAAGTAGTAACCAAGGCTGGTGGAAGCCAGAGGGTGGCTGAGGGGCTGCAGACCAGCTGCTGGGGTCAGAGTGCTGAACCAGTTCTGTCTGACACACAGACACTTCAGAGTGTGACCTGCAAGCTGGTACGCTGGCTGTGCGCAGCCTGAGTTGGGAGCTACAGCAGCAAAGCCTTGTGAGGCATCCAACATTACAGGGCAGGCGATGAGACAACCCCTCACTGGGCTGGACTGCACCCCGGAATGTGACCGAGCTTCCATACAGAATTCCCTATAGATTCAGTACAGCTAGGTTCAGTCTTTTCTCTACTAGCAGGGACAGGCCCGAAGGGCTGCTCATCAAATTGTTTCACTATAGGCTGCCCACAGGTGAAAAATGACATAAAAATACAACCAACTTGGCTGGCACATTATGTTCACACCAGCTTCCCTGCTGCACTGTTTGATTCTTCTGGACCTTTGGACTGCAAAATAACTGAAATCAGTGGCCAGATACTCAGCTGGTGTCTATCAACATGGCTCTTTTGCTTTTAGCAGAGGATCTGGCTCAGCATCCACAAACGGGTGATGCGACCTTTAGAAAGCAGAGAAGCCCAGCAGCCTTACTCCGGCTAGATACAATACAGACTGTAAATATCACACCCAGTCCTTGGACACAGAATTAAAGAGGAAACAGAAAAGTCTTGCACCCTACCCTTCCGTTGGCACTTTGCATTTGGTTGCACATAGCTGTTAAGTTGGGATGCTTTTTGTTCTCTGCACGCTGCACTTTGGAATGTTCAGGCTCTGTCGGAATGCGGAGACAGCAGCCGTTGTTATTGTTACTGTTTATTATTTGTATCACCGTAGCGCCGAGCAGTCCGAGTCATGGCCCAGGACCCCACTGCGCTAGGTGCTGTATAAGCACAGATCAGAACAGTTGTAGGAAGGAAGGATCTGAAAGGAGAGGTTGCTTATGGCAACGCCAAATATCTTTTAAACAATCAGGGATCTCGTCCTATAGAACCTGAGAGATTTCACTGTCACCACAATTCTGGAAACTCTTTCATTTTGTACGAACAACAGACTGTCCTTTCCAGTCTCCCCCCGAAAAAGCAGAACTAGGTAATCATCAGCAGAGCCAGTGGGGAAATTACGAAGGCTGATTCCACCAAGTTTGCAGTTTTCTACCAAATCTAAAGGTTCATTTGAAATGACCCTCTGGCTGGATTGATTCTAGGGACCTCCTGCACCAAAGCACAGACAGGTACCACTTGAGCTAATGGACTGATTCCGTTGGCTAGGGGAAGTAGCAGGCAGATAGCCACTGAGGATCAGCTGGGGGAAGATGAAACACATGTTGTCAGTGTGCCACGTGCTTAAAAAAAACCCACACCAGCAGAAATATCTGTTTTGTCATGAATAGCCAGTAGAGCATGAACTGACAGCCTGTCGCCCTGTCACCCTAGCTTTGGAAAAGGGTAGTCTCCTCACAAATGGTCTATAGTGAAAAAAGTTATACTTGCTCTCCGTGAGCAAGGGAGCATTGTTCAATGGGTGGAGCAAGTGAGGGGCTGTACTTTTCAGGCATCTAAAAAGACAAGGTTCTTGTCTCAGGGAGCTTACAGTCTGACTCACATGGACATGATCCTGAGAGCAGCTTGGGTGAAAGCACTGCAGTGCAGTGGGAAATCTTAAGCCAAAATTCAAATGTTTCACACAGATCCATTTCTCTTTCTCTCATTGGCACTATGCTCCTTATAATCCAGTCTCTCTTGGGGAACATTACTGGCATCAATAAAAACTAGGCTTCCACAACATGATAGTGATTTGCTGTAAAATCCTCCCAATATTGTAGGATCAAGAACTGCCATTTCACTTAGTAATATCCAATCAAAGCTCCTTATTGCATGGATGCGATACACACACAACTCCAGAACCACAGTAGTGAAACTGTTGAAGATGAGCAACAAATACTATGATTTAGCACTCACAGGAAGAGTTATCTTTTATCATCAGGCACTGAATATTCTGCAGAGTACTCAGGGTCCAGCAGCCCCTGCTCTCTCACTGGCTTTACCCCCATTGTATCTCTCTGGACTTCAGTAGCTGTAATAGGTTCTAAACAGCACTGGAAAGAGGCCACTTACTAGATTTAGATTGCTAAATTTAGGATGCCGCATTTGAAATTGCTGGCTTTTATTAGTGAATTTAAAGCAAGGATGGGAAATATAAGTTGTGTCATACATAGAACTCACTCAAAAAATCTTGGGCCTAAATTTTCAAACATGACTTGTGCTTTTAAGTGCTCAACTTACAGAATCTTCCAGGGACCTGATTTTCAGAGGGTCTGGGCTCAGCACTTCTGAAAATCAGCCCCCTTGAAGGTGTCTTGAATTGGGGATCCAAAAGCGGAATCATCCAAAATGACAAAGCACTTTTGAAAATTGAGGCCCATGATTTCTAAATTTAGAACAGAGTGATTCTAGTTCCATTTGGTTTTGCCTAAACTCAGAATCAGAGCTGCTGCGTGTTGTTTTGTTTTGTAAATGTTGGTCCCTTGAAAGTCCAGAGCAGGAATTAAACTATAAACATTCTTGTTTGAAATTATGTAGCCCAGGCCTCCAGGTAGCTAGAAAATCATCTTTTCAAAAATTAAATCCTCCTTGGAAAAAAAGAAAGTGGAAAAAAAAACAGTGGCTTCAATTAAATGGGAGAAATACTTCAAGACATCCAGAATAATTTAGTGGAAACTCAGAACAATTCAAAAAAGTTCTAAAGCCCAAATGAAACCCCAACACCCATTGATTCTCACTGCCACCATTTACAGGGAAACAGTCAAGGTTGACAATCTAAAATTTATCCAGATCTGCTGTGTTTTCTATTACAGCCATGCATGTAAGGGTGTTCAGAGCTCACACACACAACACTTTCCTCTCCTTTTCTCACTGCTGTATACTTTGCTCTGTGCTCCTGTGCTGGAAGTAAAGTGAAATTCACAAGATTCATGCCCTTTGACACGCTTGTGAAAGTTGCAGCACGGTAAAGCGCCAGTGTAGCCAAGGCCTAACAGATTTATTTGGGCATAAGATTTCACGGGTAAAACAACTCACTTCTTCTCCATGCATCTGAAGAAGTGGGTTTTTTACCCACAAAAGCTTATGCCCAAATAAATCTGTTAGGGCTTGGCTACAGTTGAGAGTTACAGCGCTGGTGGTGGCTTTACAGCACTGTAACTTACTCCCAGTCCACACTGGCAAGGCACATACAGCGCTGTATCTCCCTGGCTACAGCGCTGGCTGTACTCCACCTCGGCCTGGGGAATAACAAACAATAGCGCTGCTTCTTGCACACGGGTGCCAGTTGTAAACAGTATATCTTTACTATGCTGTAACTGACCTCCGGAACTTCATAAGGCTTTTTAAGTAAAGATAACACGTTTTGTTTTGTTGGTGATGCCTCTCTTTGTTCGTGTGAACTCGGGTGGCTCCGAGGCTGCTTACCTTAAAACCAAACACAGCTCTACTGTTTGCTCTAGCAGAGGCAGGCTGGAGGATGAATGTCACAGCTAGTGTGTGCTAGGAGAGAAGCAGCCCGACGGAGGGAAGGGGGTTTGTTTGGGGCAGCTGCTTATCTGGTCTGAAGGCTATTTGCATTTAGTGATGACAGAGCGGGTGGGGAAGGGTCAACACGTGTTAAACATGATTGAAGTAGGTGCTGGTATCTCAAGTCTTAGAACTTGCAAAGGAGGGAGCTGACACAGTGTCAGCTCCAAAAATCCACTCTCTGTCTCCCCCACACTCCTGTCACACTCCCACCCCCACCCCCGTCTTGTTGAAAAGCACGTTGCAGCCACTGACGCAGAGATTAGCGGCCATAATGGGCACCACTCCCAACACAGCTGCAAATGTGACCACACTGCAGCGCTTTCCCTACACAGCTGTACGAAGACAGCTTTAACTCCCAGCACTGCACACCTGCAAGTGTAGGCAAACCCTTAATCTTTAAGGTGCCACTGGACTCCTCGTTGTTTTTGTGGATACAGACTAGCAGGGCTACCTCCTGATACTTGACATTCTATTACTGCAGTTCACCAAGCTTGGAACAGATCAGTTAACTTTAGGAAACAGCCTAACAGCTCTTTCTTACCTTAATCACCTGTTAATTACTGTTTATAAACAAAATTTGGACTCCCTGCCTCAGGGGCACAAGCAGCAGCAAGTCTCCTGTCTCCTTTGCAGAACTCCTTATATTGCACTCTGCCTGAGGCTTGCAGTTTGGGGGTGGGGGCAATGTCCTCCCTTGCCAATGTCCTCTGCTGTGTCTCTCCCCCACCCTCCAAGCCCCCTAGTCACTGACCTCGGTCTCTACTTTCACTTTGAGAACGTGGACCTCCTGGAGTTTCCCCACGGTGCTGCGGCTCACGCAGCCGCGCGCAGTCTTGCCTGTCATGTAAGACACCTTGTCCTTCGTGATCTGCTGAAGGGTGCAAACATCACCGCTCCTGGGACCTAGAGGGGAAGCAACTCACTGTCAGTCATCTCGCTGCAGTACAGAAGGGCTGCAGTGAGAAGGGGGGCTCCAGGGGGCAAGGAGCACAGGAGGATGGGAGAAGACACAAGGGCCTGGCACATCTGGAGGGGAGCAGGAGCACAGAGTGGCCAGGGAAGAGAAGGAGTCAGGGATGCAGGGGGGAGCCCAGGAGAGGATACAAATCAAAGGGCAACTGAAGCATTAGCTAAGAAGCATGGGTGGTGGGAGGGGAGAAAGCTGCAGTGCATTGTCCTTATTGGAACAAGAGGAGCCTGGGAGCCCATCTCCTGCCAGTTTATAAGGTCAAGGCACAACACTCACCCCTGAAGGGGTGGTTCTAGAGTAAGGAAGGACAGACAAATATCTCAAACCGTTCCTAGGTTACTGACAAGGACATTTCCTCAATCAGCTGTAGCTGCTCTTTAAAAAAGGTAACCAAACAGGATTCTTCCTAGCGCTTTGGCTAAGAGGTGGGGGAAGCACCAGCTTACCATGGACACACCCTCTCCCTGGAGAACGCATCCTGTCTTTGGAGCTGTATAGACTTGATCAGGGAGGTCCTTTTTGTTGTGGGACTCAAACCCACAACCTTTGAATGACTTTATCTATGACTAAGCTAGAAGACCAATGCACTATTCTTTATGCTACAGAGCCTATATAGCATATGTCTAGGTTTAGTTCCTCTGAGCAGTGTCCACTGACACCTCAGCTGCCATTGAGGGACACTGGGTGCTGTCCTGGGCTCTCTGCTCAGATCCCCCTCTGGTTCCCTGATTTTCAATCTCTGACCTCACTCCTGCTCCTATTTTTAAATTTGTTGCCTTACACACACTTGTGACCTGGGATTAGCAGTTCTTCCCGCTTAGCTATGGGGGGCGGGGGCTTTACGTTTGGGTGGGCCTAGACCAGTACATCACACTGCCTACTCAGCCACAAATCTTCCACCTTTAAACACCTCCATGCTTCGGGGGTTGAAATCCTGAACCTTATTCAAAGTGAAATTTTCAGCCCCATCTTCTGACAGCTGTCACTAAGCCCCTAGCTTAGTCATAGATGAAGTCATTCAAAGGTTGTGGGTTTGAGTCCCACCAGAGCCATATTGTGGGGGTCAGACTCAATGACCCTTGTGCTCCCTTCTAACCCTATGGGTCTAGGATAAGGCATTGGGCTGGGACTCAGGAGACCTGAGCTTTGTTCCTGACTCTGCCTCAGACCTGCTGGGTAACCTTGGGCAAGTCACTTCATCTCTGTTTCCCCTACCACCCTTATCTATTTGGACTGTAAATTCTTCAGGGCATGGCCCATCTCTTGTTATATGCTTGTACAGTGCCTAGCACGATAGGGCCCACATGACCTATGAAGGAAGGCTGAAAGAATTGGGTTTATTTAGTTTGGAAAAGAGAAGACTGAGAGGGGACATGATAGCAGCTTTCAGGTATCTAAAAGGGTGTCATCAGTGAGGAGGGAGAAAAACTTGTTCACCTTAGCCTCTAATGATAGAACAAGAAGCAATGGACTTAAAACTCCAGCAAGGGGATTTACGGTTGGAGACATTCCGGAAAAAGTTCTAACTGGTAGGGTGGTTAACACACTGAATACAATTGCCTAGGAAGGTTGTGGAATCTCCATCTCGGAGATATTAGAGTTGACACCATGTCATAGTAAATTCCTCATCTGAACCTTGAGTTCAGATAATGAGGTACTAGCAAAAATTCTCTAAGCTTAATGTACAGCTTAAGATCTGATAGTTGCTCCACCAAGCCAAAAATTCAGTGTTTGGCTCACTCTGGTCGTCCCAAAACCTTTCCTGGGGACCCCAAGACTTCAGATGCCCTGAGTCTCACCACAAAGGGAAATAACCCCCTCCCCTTGTCTCCTCGTGTTACTTCCTCCCAGGCTTCCCCTCCTGGATGGCCCGGGACGATCACCCTATTCAATTCCTTGAAATGCAAACCAGCGAGAACAGGTTTCTTTCACCTCACTCAGAGTCCCTGCGAATACAAGCTTTGTAACTCTAACCCGAGAGAGATTTTCTCTTCCCCCTGTCTTCTTCCTCCACCATTCCCTGGTGAGTGCAGACCAATCCCCTTGAACCCAACTAGGAAAAAATCCTACAGGTCTTAAAAGAAAGCTTATATAAAAAGAAAGAAAAAGACATAACAATGGTCTCTGTATCACAGGTGACAATTACAGGGTCATTGGCTTACAAGAAAACCAACGCTGAATAAACAGCCTTATTCAAAAAGAAATACAATTAACATTCCAGCAACTTCACACATGTAAATACAAAAACAACATAAAACCTATATTGTCTTATACCTGTACTACAACTGGGAAAACAGAAGATTAGAAAGCCTGAAGGTAGAGGAGCCTCTCTCAGAGCCGAGAGAGATCACACTAGAGACACAGACAAAGGACACACACCCAAAAATTCCTCCCTGAGCTTTGAAAATCCGGTTTCCTGATTGGTCCTCTGGTCAGGTGTTTGGTTCCCTTTGTTAACCCTTTACAGGTAAAAGAAACATTAACCCTTAGCTATCTATTTATGACAAGGTTGGACATTAGGAAAAAGTTCCTAACTGTCAGGGTAGTTAAACACTGGCATAAATTGGCTGGGAAGGTTGTGGAATCTCCATCTCTGGAGATATTTAGAGTAGGTTAGATAAATGTCTATCAGGGAGGGTCTAGACAGTATTTGGTCCTGCCATGAGGGCAGGGGACTGGACTCGATGACCTCTCAAGGTCCCTTCCAGTCCTAGAGTCTATGAAACTATGAATCCATACAAAACTGACCATGAATCAATCATGAGATCTCAGCACGCCAGAGCACAGAGAAATACGTGAATCGCACACCCACTGTGGGGGATCAGAGCTCATGCTTCAGGATATGAGCAGTCAATTCCCACCAAGGTCAGGAATCCCAGCCCTGCACCCTCCCACCTAAACACATAGCATTTCGCAACAGGCCAAGCGCTCGATGTTGGGTCTTTTAAAAAATTCCTCTGAAGTGTCACATATTGGCCACTGCCCAAGACAGGAGATTGAACTTAATAAAGCTCTGATCTGGTATGGAAAATGCTATATCCTTGCTGCAACCATACACTTGGCAAAATCATGCTATCCCTTTCACAAACAATTGAGCACAAGAAGTCCCCCCCCTGACCCCCATGCCACGTACACCCCCCGGTCTGCAGCACAGCAAGAGGAAATCGGAAAGATCAGAAGCTGTTATTTAAGTCATCTAAAAACCGGGGCACGCAACATTTTACTGAGGGAACAATAACAATGTGCCATTCAAAAAAACAAAACAGAAAATCTATGTTACTGGAATGCATGTGGAATCCTTCTTGTATGAGGCAAGTTAGAGACCTGATCCTGCAAGCAGATCTTATTCCTGCTGACTGCAATGCAGTTGACTGGTGAATTGTCCCATTGAAGGCAATGGGACTTCTGAAGCCGAAAGTTGCTACTCGGTGAGTAAGAGCTATCAGAATATGCTCCCCTGGCTCTGTTTGGCAGAAGCTGAGACTAGAACTGGCCGAACCGCAGGAAAATAAAAACACAACAATATCGAGGAAAATAAATATAAATAAAATACATACTTTTTGGTGGCCATTTTGCCCTGATCTTGAAAAAATTTCATCCTGCTAGAGCTGAGACTCAGAGAAATGGGTGAGGACATGGCGAGACACCTCATCTCACACAGACCACGAGGCAACTTGAGCTGGACTCAGACCAGCAATGACCTAGATGTATTTGGTTCCATATCCCGCAGGAACAAGTCCCCAGCTTGTGACACTTTATGACTGAGCACTTGCTGCTGCTGAAGGGCAGGCATTGGCCGCCCTGCTCTGGATGAAGGCAGGGCAGGGCATTGCAGTAGGGGCTGGCTGGTTTCCCCTTTCTGCATCCTGAGGTTCTCAGTGATATTAAGGAGGTGAGGTGCATATAGGGAGAGAACAGGCTCCGTGGATACAGAACATCGCGAATGACAGGCGGGTTGACAACTCTCTGTCCGCCTGTGTGAATGGCCCAGGCAAAAAGGGACAGGAGCTGTCAGTGTTATGGTGGTGAGACCCCTTTCCTACAGGCAGCCAATGAAGACAAAGCAAAGGAAGAAAATACACTAATTAAAGTGTTTGCGTGTGTATGAGAGAGAGAGACAGACAGACAGATGGCTCTCACCAGAGGGATCAGAATTGTTCATTTGTGTGTCAGAGGCCCTATACAGCTAACAGCTCATGGAGATTCTACTTTGGCACACAGACCTGGACTATCAGCGCAAGGTCTGATGTTCCTGCTGCTTCTGTTAAGTTCCTACTGGCCCTGGCATTCAGCACTGCAACAGCTGTGAAGTCTTAGGCTCCTACAGACGTTTTACAACAGCGTCCTCATGTAACAAAGGATTTACTAGGGTGATGGTGGTGAACTGCGACACACCATGAGGTCTTCCTTAAAGGGAACTCAATATCCTTTGCTAAACCTCCTGAGTCTGAAGCAGAGGGAGTGAATCGGGGTCCAACAGCTAGGCCTGGCTGCCCCTTCAGGGTAATGTTTTCTTTGGAGATGGCCAGCCACAGAAAGGATTTCCATCACTTCCCTCTGGGGACTGACGCTCCCCAGTGGCTCCAGACAACTGCATGCAAGCAGAGGCGTCTGGAGGCAGCGGGGCTGGGCCGGATGCTAGGCCCGGATTGTCCAGACGCCTTGATGTTGAAGGAGGAGAAGGGTGGATGACTGGACGATGCTATCTACAGCTCCAGTGAGTGACAGGAAATGGAAGGCCTGAGGAATGGGAATGGAAATTTACACAAATGTGTCGGCCGTGCTGAATGAAAGGAGGATGGAGAGCAGAAGAACGGGGAAGGCGCAGGGAAGCCACAAGGTCAGGGTGCTGGTCTTATGCAAATGACAGTCGCTTCATTTGCATATCTCATGAACACACATTCCCGTTTACAGAAAGAACAGCTGTGTCCCGTTTCCCAGAATTCAAGCCTGCAGCAGGGAATGAGCTGTAGGAACATAGGCCTGGCCGTGCTCCTCCCTGGCTGGCGCCCGGGAAACTCTGGCTGCTTCGAGACTCAGCTCTGTCCCTGGTTGTTCCCTGTCCTAGGCTGGGTGGGGACTGAGGTTGGGGTGCTGACCCCTGCTGCTTGCCCTGGCCAGGGAGGGAGACCTGGCTGCTCCCTGCCATCTGCTAAGGGCTGCTGGGGCCACTCCTAGCCCTTAACTTCCTGCTGGGGGGCTTCAGGCTGCTACTCCTGGGGATGGAGGGGCAGGAGCCTTTGGCCCAGACTGCCATTTTCTGGCTTGCATGATAGCGGCTCTTGGGAGCTCCCTGGCTTGGCTTGGCTGGGCTGGGCTGCGGAGGGGAGCCCTGGTTGCAGCTCCTGGGGGGAGGGTGGCTCTGGGCCTGGCCGGCTGCTCCCCCCCAGGGATTGGTCTTAGAGTCCTTGGCTCTAAACATAGAGATCCCATCTACAGCAGCCCTAAGCCCAGAGACGGAGCCTTGAGCATCCACTCAGGGGCCTGAAGCACTTAGTTTGGAACAGTGCAGGGAGCTGCTGAACCCAGGGGCCTCCCAACCCCAGCCCCTCCAGGGATTCTGGACAGGCCGCAGTAAGAGGGCCGTGTATTGGGAAGCTTTGGCCTAGGCTGACACCTTCAAAGCCACTGAGGGATTTGCACACTCAGATCCTACTAAAGCCAACTTCCATCTCAGCCACTTCCCCAAGGCCCCAGGCAGGGACACAGTCAGGCTAGAGGGATGGGGGAGAGGAGGAGAGTTGGGCTCAATGCAATGCATTCAGCGAGCAACACTCAGGCTAGTGTGCTGGCCAGAGGCCCCTGCTTGTGCGATCCAGTGCCTCACAGGGCTAGTAATAGTAGTGAGCCCTGTGACAGCACTTCACAGCTTCCCCCATTAGCTCACTCCCCCTTCTCTGAAGCTGCAAGGCCAAGGTGGGTCCCCACTGCTCTGCCCTTCCCCCAGCCTTCGATTTTCTGAGTAATCCTCACCGCTGGCACCTGCCCCAGCTTCTGCTCAGAGCTCCCCCAGATCAACAGAAACATGACACCGATGAGATCTGCTGAGTAACACCCCATGGCAGCGATACTCAGACCTCAGGGGTTCAGGAGCCAAATTAGTGCCCAACAGTACCCAAAAGAGCCTCGGCATGTGAGTGCATTGTTTCATCTACTACAGTACTGGTCATATTTACAGTAGGATAGGAAAATGGTTTTTTATATATGTGTATATATATACCATGTATGTGCCTCTGTGTATGTGTATATATATAATTCTCACAGCAAATAAGTTAATAACAGTACAAGGTGATAACTTAATTGGTTAATAACATAGTAAAAGGATCCTGACTGGTTAATAACTTACATTGGTTAATAAGTAAATCCCACAGTGTTTCAATACCACGTGCTACACAACCACTTGTGGCTTGCAAGCCACAGTCTGAGTATTGCTGCTCTGTGGTCTGTGTTGTGGCCAGGAGCTCCGATGAGATGATCATGACGGTCTGTTCTGGCCTTAGGATCCTTTCCTTGCTTGCTCACAGGGTCTGAATAGTGGCAGTGAAAATGGACCAGCGGCTTGTTAACCTCACTCTGCTGTTGGGCAGAGCTGGCAGAGGAGCAGAGCTGTCTGTCTTTAGACTCGGACACCTAGTCCTGTGTCCCTTTACACTCTGTTCTCCTTTGGACAGTTTGCTTCATGAGCATTAGAACTAGGAATTATCCTAGGTAAATCCACACATGAACAGGCACACACTTTGAAACGACAGCGTACGTGCTGCCGAAAGTGGTGGCTTCGCCCCTGCCGCCCCGCAACACAACACCACACGCACGCATCGAGGAAATCTTCCTCTCGTAAAGATTTTTCAAGCCCTGCTAATGGACTCGGTCAGCATCCAAGCCCAGTTTCCTGCACCCAGTCTGCAGAAGATGCAACCACAGCTGTGACTCACACAGAGTGACAGCTGGAAAGATGGGGGCTGGGGAGAAGAGAAGTCAAACAAGGAGAAAGCAAGTTCCAAAGCCGCCCTGGCACTAGGGTCACAGACCAGGCCTCATCCAGGACGCTGCGTCCACTACCCACCTATTGTCTTGCACTTCCTCGACACACCAACTAGACCAGCCATGCAGTCAGCAGCATCAGGAGGAAGATAAACAGAGGCTTATCTGGGCTCCACAGGCAGCGTCACTCTTCCCCTCCAGCCCTACCCCAATCAGCCAGTCTAGGGTAATTCAGCCAGGACTAGACACCAGGCTCCTGCTGCTGCTCAGAACACTAGACAGGCCCGATCCGTGTCTAGCGTTACGGCCCCGATTCTGCCTCGCACTGAGGGACTAGCGTGCAAAGGGGAAAGATTAGATTGCCGCAGTGACCTGGAGCTGCTGGGGACGGTTTCCGAGATCACATACGTCGGAGGAAGATTACCCAACCCTCTGGCCTGGGTGTGAAGCCTTCCACCTACAGAGTGACAGTTGGACCACGCCGGCTGGGAGGAGCCGGCCACTCAGCGTCCTAGGCCAGCAGAGCCAGAGGGGAGACTTTTCATCCTCAGCCCCATTGGCTCTTAGCCCCCCACTCATCAAAACATTGCCCAGCACACAAACCATTCCATCAAATTCCCCATGTCACTCAGCACCCCGCCCCAGTGCTATATCACTCCTGCACCCAGCAACACATTAGCATTAACTGGCGCCGTCCCGTGAAACATCTTCCCCCTACGATCCATCAGCCCCACGTCACTTAACCCTCCCTTTGGCTCCAACAGGGCACCCCCACCCCACTCACTGCCCCCTTCCGGTCCATGTATCACTCAACCCCCACTTGTGCTCCACACCCCTGCTATATGCTATCAGAGCCCCCCATCACCTAATGCTCTGACACATCAAACACCCTGTCTCACCTAACGCTCCTCCTGCTCCCTTGGCTGGGTACATCTGCATGTCCCCAGTTCATAGCACTGTCTCTGCCCTGGCCAACACCCCCGCCCCCCCCCCTTGCTATGCACCAACCCCTTAATCAAGGGGCCTTCAGCACAGTGCTCCTGACACTGAACTCCTCCCCTGTCCCCAGATCATGGAGCCCAGCGTCCATCTTTCTCTCCACTGTTCCACCCTCTCATGGGGTGCAGATGCAGAGAAGGGAAAACCTCATCTCTTGCAGGCGCTGCCAGAACAGGATTCAGCATCTTGCAAGCAAGGAGTAAGGGCCTCTCCCTGTGGAGGGCTCCGGGCTGGCAGCGTTACACTCAGGCTCGTCAGCTCCCCATGCCCGCTCTGCATAAACACGATTGACTCCTCACCTCCCTGCCAGGCCCCGCTGGTATTCGTCAGGGGGGAAAGCAGCCTGGCTCCAGCATTATGTAATGATCAGATAACACAGCTCAGCTGGGCCCAGCCTGCAGGGCCCCGGGGCGATCAGATAAGAGAGCCTTTATTTTTGTACTCCAGGAAAAAAAATCTTGTTCAAACGCCTTCCCTCCCATCCCCACCCCCATCCCAGCACAGACGAGAGCAGGGAGCTGGGAAGGCCCTGACGCGTCACCCTGTCTGCCCAGAGCATGGGCTTGGAGGGGGTGGGGGGTAAGTCCTGTTTTCTATAAGCAGATCAAGGAGACGCTAACCAAAACAAGTGCAGAACAATGGCACTGACCCTGGGGTGCAGTGGCATGGAGGAAATCATATGCATAGATGGGGTGGGAAAGAACTCCCATACAGACACAGTGTATGACCCACAGTCCAGGGAGACCTGAACAGATCCAGGGATTGATAATGAGATTTGGTGCCTTTCACCTCGAGCTTGATGATTTCAAGTGGGGACTAACCATCACGGCCATGAAAAGCATCTTGGCTTGGCACACATAGAACGAGCTGGTGGGTCTCAGTCCAGGAGCCATGGCCCAAAACCCAACATCATTGTTGGTACTAACTGGTCCCTGGCTGGCTGTCTCAGCAGAGAGGCAAAGATTGCCTGGGCCATGGAATGTTAACTCTCCTCTCTCCAGCTCACCATTACGGGGCAGTGCCTGACGGGGGTGGAGATGGGGGAGAAGGCTCCTCTGCTACTGCCATGGCAGGACCTTCCCTAGGGATGAACCCAGAGCATCAGCCTCTAGGGCTTTCACCAGCATTAAATCATTTAAAAACTAAATACACACACAGAGCCCTGCCGCCACTCACTCAGACCTAGTGTGAATCGTACCTGGTCTGGGATGACACGGGGGAAGATTCTGGAGTTGGTTGCTATTTCTGACCTTTTAAGGGTTGGGAGATTTACTAGTTTGCTCAGTGGGATCACTGGGAGTCTATTTGCATTTATTATTTACTTGTTTCTGAATCAGGCACTTTCTCTTCCATGTCTTAGGCACTGTCCACGACTGGTCAGCCCAACAGGCAGATTTTGTCAGGCTAAACCTAAGGCCAGGAGCCCTGATCCTGGGAGGATATACAGGTTTGTCAATTCTGCAGTGACACTAACAGCTGTTGTCATCAATTCTCACGTACAGGCTGAGAAAAACACAGCGAGTGAACGACTGGTGAAAAGCCAAGGGGATTCAGAACTCTTAGCTTTAATAACTGATGGGGCTGTTAGTAACTCAGGGAAGACATTCATTTAAAGTCTTTTTACACTGACTTAGCACCCTTCACTCCCCATGATTTGGTTAGTCAGAGTCGCTTGGGTCCTTCTGCTTTTCAGAGCTGATTTGTTACTGCTCTGTCTTCCTGGACTGGCTGAGGAGGTGAAGTGAACTCATTGGAGGTCATGCAGTGGCTCTGTGGGATTAGCATGAGAATCCAGGGCTCTTAGCTGTGACCAATGGATCACACAGACCTACCTGCCATCTCTGGCAGCTCCAGGATGGACCCCCCAGGAAATCTGCAGCTCAGGTTGTGTGTTAACTCATCAACCCAGGAAGGTATTTTACTAGGTTAACTAACCGCAGGCACTGCATGCTGCAGCAATGGAAATCCACAGGTCAATGGAGTAGGTGAAAGCTGTCTCAGACCATTTCCCTCTCCCATCTTGGCTAGAGAATCTATCCTCCCTAGGTGAGGGGAAACTGATGTCCCAGGAACCAGCCTGTTTCCGGAACTAAGCAAAGGGAATAACTTCTTTTCTTTTCGAGCCTTTCTGCATCATTTCTGCTTGTCTGTTCCGCCCTCTACACAATAACTGGGACATCGCCGAGGTGCCTCAGGGTTACAGAGCCTCTTTACGGGCCTGGGATTTAAGGGAGACAATGCAGATTTTTGCTGCTGGAAATCCAGCGCTAGCTCAGAACTACAACATGGCTCCCCTGTCGCACAGACACCTTTCTCCTGGCCCCGCATGTGAGGGAAGTGAGGCCTGGGCAGGGCCGGCTTTAGGCCTATTACACCAATTCCCCCGAATCGGGCCCCGCGCCTAAGGAGGCCCCGCGCCCAGTGAGAATCTCTTCCCTGGCTAGAGGCACCTTTTTAATTTTTACTCACCTGGCAGCGTTCCGGGTCTTCAGAGGCACTTTGGCGGCGGGTCCTTCGCTTGCTCTGGGTCTTCGGTGGCACTTCTGCGGTGGGTCCTTTAGTGCCGCCAAAGACCTGGAGCGAGTGAAGGACCTGCCACTGAAGACTCGGAGCACCGCCCAGTGAGTACAAGCCCCAAGTATTTTTTCATATTTTTTTTTTACATTTCTTTTTTTAAGGTCATCCCTGCCGGGGCCCCGCCAAAACTGTTCAAATTGGGCCCCGCACTTCCTAAAGCCAGCCCTGGGCCTGGGAGGCAGGATCTGCTGCCAAGCCTTTCTCCCGTGGCCATGAACGGGAATCTGGTGATTCACTGTAGCTCATGCTGTCCAGGCTACTAGCCCTGTGTTGTCATCCTAGCCTGCAGGATGACATGAGGACAGCGTAATCTATCCCAGTTGCCACGCCAGGCAGAGCCAAGTAAACCCAGGCATATGAGGACCCCTAAGGCAAACCCCGTAATTCCACTAAAGGCAGCACAAATGTTACACAGCTCGCTTTTTGATGTTGCTGGTGCTGATGGATACAGTAATAGCTGGATGAGATCAGCACACCGGGACACAATCATATGATTCAGATCCTTTCTGTGCGCTAGAAAACAATGCCAGTAAATGACCTGCAACACAATGGGATGCCAATTCCTAGCAGAGTGTGCAGACAGTGGTGGGTGTGATGCACACATAGGATGGGTGAAGGCGGGGTGGGGTTTCGGGAAGGGAGGTCTGGCGAAAAGGGGAGGCAGCTGACTGGCGTGGCCATGCTGAAGGAACTCAGGCACTAGATCCGGATCAGCCATTCACATAGCGCCTTTCGTCACAGACTACTTTCCCAACTCATAAGCAAACAATACACAGGGCTTTCCCCAACAGTCCCTGAAACACGGCCCCTTCCCGGGTGGGAGGTGGAAGCTGCTTCACAGCAGGCACCAATGCTCGGCTACTGTTTAGGACACAAAGCGAGAAATGCCTTTCTCGATGGAAAACGCAGCTGGAGGGTTAGGAAGGCAGAACATTAAAACCCACCCTGGAAGTCAATCCGGGCAGTGACGTGATCAGCACAAGGTGTCAGGGGCTACAGGTTCCTGAGTGCTGTCTCCTAGGACACAATTGTGGTGATGGCCAAGGGAAGGATGGCACCTACTGCACCACCGACGCCCACAGGGGAGCTCGGACCAGTCTCTCTTCTAAGCACTCACGCAGTCCAACACTGCTGAGCTCGGGCCAGACGGCAAGAGCACAGCACAAGGGGATACAGAGGTGGCTAGATGGCAGCTGGGGAGCGTAGCTTTCCCCCCACTTGTCTATGAGTTTTTCCATAACTAGGTTTTTTCATGTTTTAAACCAATTTTCTACTTTGGAAGGGAAAAATAGAGTAAGAGGGGGAGGCAGATTTTCATTTCGCAGCTCTACTTAGTGTCAACGGTTCAGGGTAACTGCGCCAGTATCCCCCGCCATGGTCCCTCAAGGGCACCCACTTAAGATTTCTGGCTCCCCAGCCTTCACCTCTCCAGGGCAGAGACCTGCATCTCTCACCCTCCTGACCAGTGTTTTAAGGCTGCACAGCTCCGCCCGAGCCTTACACTGTGACGTCCCCAGCAAGCCAGGCTGCCTGCACTTTGCGTTCTGTCCGAGGGCTCTGAGCAGTGCCTTGCCCGCAGTTACAAGTTACCACCCAGCTCTTTCTAAGCCAGCCCAGGACCTTTATTCTTAAGGTAAAAGCAGAACAGAAAAAACATGTAAAAAACCCAAAGTTCCTATACATGAGCTAACAGCTGACCTGAGGTCACCCGCAGCCTTAGAGGGCCCTAGCAAGCCAAAGTCTTTCCAACTCTTCTGCAAGGGTTGGGGGCCTTGGACAGAAGGTCCTGTCTGTTTGCTGGATCAGAAAGAAGGCCTGAGCCTGTGCGAACCCAGCTTTTTATTCAAACAGCCTTGCTTTGTCGGATGGACTCTGGACAGTCCAGCTGGAATCAGTCTATGCTCCCTGGAGATATTACAACCCGTGTGATTTGCCGTCGTCATCTCCCACTGTTTGTGGTTCCTGGAGAAGCTGGGGTAGCCCTCCCCACAGGAGTTAAGTACAGTCCTTAGGCCCCAGTGACATACAAACTTAATATAATACAGGCCCCAAAGACATTGCACAGGATTGCACCACCTGTCACACGACACGTGGCAACTCCTAGCCAGTTCATAGATTAGAAGGGCAGGAGAGGACATTGCATCGTCCAGTGTGACACCCCCCCCCCCCCCCCGTAAGCAGGGAATGCTCAGCTGGGCTCCCTCCTGGGCTGTGGCTGGGCAGTGCCACGCTTAGCAATGCGCAGCTCGCCTCTGCCTGCATACAGCAAAAGAGCTTCTCATCCCCGGGTGATTCTGTCACTCAGAGGGGTTGGTGTGAGACTCCTCATGCTTTCCTGGAGCAATGGGAAACACACACTGGCCTGCGGCTAATCCAACAGCAGCTCAGAGCCAGCAGCCGCTGAGCCAGCATGCCCCTCCCCACCTGTCATTCAGCACAGACCTAAAGGAAGCCCACTGGGAGGACAGCAGCTGCCATGTAGAACATCGATGGTAGTGGGGAAAAGGACGATCCTCAGGGTGCTATCAAAGCAGGGCCGGTTCTAGCCATTTTGCCACCCCAAGCATGGCGGCACGCCGCGGGGAGCGCTCTGCCACTCGCCAGTCCCGCGGCTCTGGTGGAGCTCCCGCAGGCGTGCCTGCGGATGCTCCACCGGAGCCGCGGGACCAGCGGACCCTCTGCAGGGACACCTGCGGGAGGTCCACCGGAGCCACCTGCCGCCCTCCTGGCAACCGGCAGAGCACCCCCCACGGTGTGCTGCCTCAAGCACGCGCTTGGCGCACTGGGGCCTGGAGCCGGCCCTGCACCAAAGAGGATGAGGATCCTCTGGGGTTATACTGAGCCAAATTCCCCCCCGGTGTAAGCCAAGAGAAGTCGTAGGGTGCCACCAGGGATAGACTTGGCCCAATGAGGCTGCCTAGCCACAGTCCAGTCCCATTTGAACCAGATTATCCAGTCACACAGTAGTTCTCCAGGAGAAGTCACTTTAACTAGGTCCCCTCACTCTGTTGAGCTCAGTGCCGTGATTAGCACACTCCTTCCCCACCTGCAGGGATCACACAAGCACTAGGGACGCACCTTCCCTCAGCAACTCATGATCTTGGGACACAGCTTCTCCCGTTCTCTGGGAGCTGCTCTGTTACCATAGTACCATTGTCGCTGTTCTGCAGGTGTGTGTGCTCCCCAGGTCCTGAGAGTCCACACTGCTCTTCCAGCCCTGCTCGTTACAGTGCTGCCAAAGCTTATGGTTTTAAAACAAGTCCTGAGATATTTGGTTGGGCTTCTTAAAGCTCCAGCTTCTGGAGTCATGTGATTAGGTGAAAAGCTCAGTGTAATTTTTTAAAAGATTGGTTGCACAGAAAAGCTTGAAAATGGGACTCAAATGCAGCCTGAAAGCTCAGAAACAAAAGGCAAATCTCCCTGCCCGACACATTTTACACATTTTCTAATAGTTTGCGATTTTTAAGCCACTCTGATGTTTCTTGGGTCCTGATGTATCCACACCCTACAGATGACTGGAATAGTCTTTGTACAAAATATGCCTTGGGAGGTATCATTGGAAAATTAGCAACTAACGGGTCAATAATCTCAATAACGTACATATCAACCTTATGTGTAAAGTTCCGGCATCCCCCTGTGTGACGCTGAAGGCACCTGTTCAAACCTGCATAGCCCTGACTAGGTGGAACTGCTCAAGAGGCCTGGCTTAAACAAAGGGAAGTGTATTTACTTCAGTTTGCATATAAGCTGGAAACAGAGTCTTCAGACAGCGAGAGGGGGGAGAAAGAGAACATACAAAATCTGCATTTCAGAATCCACAGATGAAAAGAAACAGCACAACACCTCTTTCCTCCACCAGATGCCCTGTCTCCTTGCTCCCAGCTGGAAAGCACTTTAACTAGGGGGCACGCTCAGGAAAACACTTTTCAAAGGGTGACAGGACCACAAAAGCAAGAGGCTAAACACCCCTGGGTCTCCCTCCCTACCCACCTATCTCTAAGACAAGAGACGTTGGGCTTTGGGAGCAGATCCTGACCTGAGAGGTCAGTCAACAATACTCCTGGAAAGCTCTGGTAAGAATTTCACCTTGACCCACGTCTAGTTTGTTACGTTTAGTACTAGGAAGCGCTTTGAGCTTTATTTCTTTTGTAAACATTTCTGACTTTAATGCCTTATACTGGCACTCACTTAACACTTAGCTCCTTGGACTTCAATAAACTTGTTTGATTCTCTAAACAAACCTAATCCAGTGTTGTGTGACCTGCGTGGGTGACTCCACTGAAGACAGCAAACTGTCGTGTACTGATCTCCTTAGAGGGGCAAGGGACCTAATACATCTGGACTGGCCAGGAGGCGGCTAGACAGCGCAGAACACATGGCCTCGGGGAGACGATTTGGGACTGGGTGTGTGTTGGGGGGTCACCCTGCAGGGAGTAATCAAGGCTGCTGGAAGTCAGAGTGTGGCTGATGTGCTGCTGACAGGCTGCTGGGGTCACACAGCTGCTGGACCAGGGCTGTGGCTATGCACAGACACTCAGGACATGAGGAGCCCAGGTTGGGAGCTACAGCAGCAAAGCACTGAGGCACCCCAGGGAGCAGGGTGGGGGTGACGCAGCCCCTCACTGATCTAGATTGCACCCTGGAATGTCATGACCATGTTATCTCCACACCCACAATCCCCCTGGAAACTTGATCTTGGTTTAGAACTGATCGCCATGGCCAAGCCTGCCGTGTTGTGGGATTGGGATATAGCATGGTGCTGGCCTGGCTGTGTGCACGAGATCACAGAGTGTTATAAACCAGCATGGAATCAGTGATGATTTTCACAGCATGTCCCTACTACAAAGCTACCCTGCATCTTCCTAGATATCCACATAGTCCGACCCTTCCGCAAAGCCACAGTTCCAACTCTGCTATCTGCTCTTCCAGTCTCATTCTTCATCAGAACGGCCGTACTCGGTCAGACCAAAGGTCCATCTAGCCCAGTATCCTGTCTACCGACAGTGGCCAATGCCAGGTGCCCCAGAGGGAGTGAACCTAACAGGTAATGATCAAGTGATCTCTCTCCTGCTATCCATCTCCACCCTCTGACGAACAGAGGCTAGGGACACCATTCCTTACCCATCCTGGCTAATAGGCATTTATGGACTTAACCTCCATGAATTTATCCAGTTCTCTTTTAAACGCTGTTATAGTCCTAGCCTTCACAACCTCCTCAGGCAAGGAGTTCCACAAGTTGACTGTGCGCTGTGTGAAGAAGAACTTCCTTTTGTTTTAAACCTGTTGCCCATTAATTTCATTTGGTGACCCCTAGTTCTTGTATTATGGGAATAAGTAAATAACTTTTCCTTATCCACTTTCTCCACATCACTCATGATTTTATATACCTCTATCATATCCCCCCTTAGTATCCTCTTTTCCAAGCTGAAAGGTCCTAGCCTCTTTAATCTCTCCTCATATAGGACCTGTTCCAAACCCCTGGTCAGTTTAGTTGCCCTTGAAGGGAGCTAACAGCTCTGGCTCTCTCCCCTTAGCTCATTTAGTTTCTTTGGTGTGTATTTCTGTTAATCCACTCACAACCTTCATCCCTTTCAAATCCTTGCCCATCCTGAATTATACTTTCCCCTCCTACTGTTGCTTTACTCCTTGGCCTCAACACTTGCAAGATTTTATGAGCGTGAATAAATGCAGCTGAGGGATTTCCCAAGCATCTCACTTCTCCAGGGGCAGTTACAGTAGAGAGAGGATTTATCCCAATCCATGGAATTTTGCCAAATTCCCAATTTTTTTACAGTCTCTGTTTTCAAAGGCTCGTACGTTATTTTCATTTCCCCTTTTCCCTCTCCCTTCCCTGCTCTGTCTGGGAGCTTTACAACCCAAAGCAAGACACATAAAACTGGGGTTTGAACTTTTCTAACATTTGTTTCGAGTTTTCTCTTTCCTAATCCGAGCAACCCTTCGAGCTATTTCCTCTGCAAAACTCCAGCTCTCAGCATTCTGGCTGCAGCTGCCCGAGTTTGATTTGACTGAGTAATCAAAAGATGGTTTACACCGAACACAACGGGCTGGATCAGCCTCCCTCCCAAGCAGTCCCATTGGGGCATGTGCTGATTCACGCCAGCTGAGGCTCCGGCCCCCTGCATCTCCCAGCACTAAGCGCTCATGTCAATCACCCCCAGGCCAACACTGGAATGGGAGAGGGGCCCTGAGCAGCTCAGCACTTTGTTGCCTTGCATAGCCCAGGAGACCCCTGACAGCTGTTCAACTGGCCTTGCATTCTGGTCCCATATTGTATCCGAGAACTGAGATTTATCTGGTGAGTCACTGGGAAGCCTCAAACCACACCCGTCCCTGGCCCAGGGGACAGGTTTTCCTTCCCTCCTTTAGCTATTTTTCTGTAATTTGCTTTCTTATTTGCTAACTATGGGCCCGATCCAACTTCCATTGGCGTCGCCTGATGGGCTCTCACTGATTTCAGTGTGTTTTGGATGAGGCCCAGGGAGCCCAATCCTGTGAGCTGCAGATTGCTCACTAAAGCCAGTGGCACTGAGGGCACTACAGGAAGCACTCAGCGCTTTGCAGGATCTGGCTCTAACAGCAGCAGACTAGAGACCTCAGGCTGCAGTCTGTGCGCACCCGCCCGCCAGGATACTTCACAGATAAGTCATTCTCCGCTTGGCCACAGGGAGTGCAGTGCGGAAAGCCCAGGCCTAGGGACAGTAGAGGAGGTGCTGGGTGAGCTTTTCTGGGCTGACCAAGGGAGTGACTGGCTGAGATGGCGCTAACCGGAGAATGGGTAAGAGTCAGCCAGTGATGTGGGGTCCCCGGGCTGCAGGGAAAAGTGAAAGCAAAGCCGGGTTTCGCTCTCACCATCGGCTTTTCGCAGAGCCTGTGAGGGGCAATGGAGATGCTTGTGGAGATCCCACCGGCTGCGAGTTCTCGGTGCAAGAGCAAGACTCTGGCTCTGTTCGCTGGAGACAGAGCGCCGCATGGCCTGGCATCTAGCCCACCAGTGCCTGTGAAAGTGCAACATGAAAACGGGGCACTTGGCTCAGCTGGATTCAGGGCTAGTGTAAAGATCCAGCAGCGAGAAGGATGGGGCGGAGCAGAAGAATACAGAATTAACCCAACCTGATCAGACAACCACCCCGCACCCAGAGCCGCCCGCCCAGAGCACAGGCAAGGAGGAGTCACTCACTTGTGCGTATCGGTGTGCAAGAGAGCAGCAGCGCTGCTAGGAACAGCCCGGCCTCCATGAGGTGGGAATGCCGACTCCCTGCTCTGCCTCTCTTCTCAGCCTCCCGGCTCTTCTTAGCCTGTGTCCAGAGGCACGGGCCTCGCACCAGGAACCCCCGATGGGCTGCACTGTTTTGCTACAGGACCGAGGAGAAAAAGACGGAGGGAGGGGAAGCGTCTCCACTCCAGCCTTGGGGAGTTTCAGAGCTCTTGGCGATGGAGAAGTGGCGGCAGCAGCAGAACCGGCGCTGGTCGTCGTGGGATGGCGAGGCTGCTGCCGCTTGCTGCTCCCAGGCTGCTCCGCAGAGTGGATGTGCTGGGTCGGACTCACAGTGCCTGAATGGGCAGCACTGACTCAATCCAGCCCTGATGACGCAACACGGCAGGAAATTAACTCCCTTTAGAGGAGGGTCTGCCAAGCGATCGCCTGCCAAATGAAGAGAGGAAATGCCGTTTTCAGAGGCCTGGAGCCTCTGCTGGAGGTCACGCTCTGAGAGCTGTGGCTCAAGGCAGAAGGAAAGCAAGGGAGGGTGCCTTGCACTTTCGGTTCTCTCTGCAGGGAAGAGTGCAGCGGAGATGGGGCTCCCAGCACATCTGGAGTGCCTGGAAGTGGCTCCGCTTCCTGGCCTCTGTGTGTGTCTGCATTTCCTTTTCTCCTGCCCTCAGCCAACCCAGTAACTGATCCTCTCCCCTGGCATGGCCACACTGGGGAGTGATTTCTGGCTTCCTGGCCAGATTCTGCCTGGAGACAGATAGCTGGGTAGGTAAGCATGGCCCAGTGCGGCTGCAGCATGTGTGTGGACACCGCCCTGTTCTCAAGTCCCAGCCACTGAATCCTTCCTTTAGGATTCCTGAGAGGGAGTGTGGTCTAATGGTTAGTACCCAGGTCTGGGATTCTATTCCCAGTTCTGCCACTGACCTGCTGGATAACCTTGGGCAAGTCATGTCACTGCTCTGTGCCTTGGTTTTCCCCATCACATGGGACTGCTAATCTCTGCCCGCCTCTCAGGGGTGGTGAATCTAGAGTGTTTTGGGGACAGAGATGGACAAAGCATCTTTCTGCGGGGGCTCCCAGTGTCATTTCAGGGGGTCCAACGGGAGTTTGATGGGCTGCCTGAGAGGCCAAACAGGGAGTTCACATGCCCCAGGCTCAACAATATGGGGCACAGTGTCTTTGTGATGGAGAACATAGCCACTGCAACCTCTCCAAGGGCATCTTCAGAGCCTGGCTAGCTCAAGAACCTATGAGGGGGAGAGGAAGCTTCTCAGGCAAAGCAGTAGCAGCACTAGAAGGAACGTTTCTCTAGGTTAGCAGCAGACCCCCAACCCCTCAATAGGACTACGTGTTCTCACTGGCATATGGCCGATGGCACCACTCCATGCATAGTGCTGAAGAAGTCAAAGGGCTGCTCCATGCTACAATAGCAGCTGAGGCAGGGGACCCAGTTATAATGCCGATGGGCTCTAGCTGTGGTCTGTCTGTCCCTGGACATGGCCAAGGCTTTAGCCTGGCTAGGGAATACAGCTGAGGTCCTAGCTAGGGTAGAGCATGGAACTGCCTTGCACCCAGGTCAGGGGACAAGCACGTTGTTACAGGCTATAATTGATGCCCGGGCAGGGTCTTAGTCCCATGGCCATTTGTGAGAGCAAGAGTGACTTGTTAAATGCTCACTAAGAACGTTGCTAAAGAGCTATTGTTGATATAACAATGGGACTTCATGACCTCGGAAGCCAAGGTTCCATAGTAGCTGGGGGAGGTAATCTCTGTTTCTGGTGGGCTTCATCCCCCTATCAGGCCATCCCAGCAGATCCTTCCAAAAATGTGTTGTTTTTTCCCCCAGCTGTTAGAATGTATCAAAGGAGAAGAATGTTTGTAACTACCCACTGGAAGGCTCTGGGTGAGCCCCAAGGATAGGTCCCCCGGGCTAGGAGGCTTTGGCAAGGCAATGAATCCCACCCAAAGCAGAGACCCCACCTCCCCAGTGGACCCTGGCCCCCAACTCCAGTAACTCCCAGCATGAGCAGGCTAAAGAAACCCCATCTACATGAAAGGGTGGATAGCGCCGTGGAAGGGTTGAAGGGCTCTCAAGAGTGCAGCACCAGGGATGTCCTGGGTGAGAGGAGGAGGAGGCTGGAACTTTTCCGGGTTGGGTCTTCACCTGGGGCAGGTCAGGGCTCTGTTTAGATTTCAGCTAGTGACATGCTGCTCTCGCAGTGTGTGATCACCCCGCTGCATCACTCTCCCACAGCCCTGCAGCAGCCTCTCAGCAACTCCTCTGCCCTTCTGCACCATCTCGGCCCTGTCAGCTGGTGCCACCATCTTTCATCGTCCCTCTGCTACCGAACCCACGACACAACACGTCTCCTTCCCCCAATGGGCCTGGAGACTCCTGTCAGCAGCTTTTCTGAGACATTCCTGGCTCCCTTGACGACTCACTGGCCCGTTTCTTGATTTCACTTCTCTAGATGCGAACAGAAGCATCCAAGGGTAAGATCTGACATCCCAGGCTTGGAAAGTGGCCTGCGATGCCTTAGGATAAACAGTTGGCCAGGGATCAAAGGCTGGCGCATCAGCAGCTGTTTAATGGCACATAAAATATTTGTGTAACTTGTGGGCGGGGAACGGGCGTCTCAAGGACTCAAAAAACAGAGTGACTGGCTCGGATACAGGCCTGAAACCAAAGTGAGGAGCCAGCCAGAGAGCTAATAGATCTAGCAGAGGAATGGGCCCAGCTGGCATAAATCAATATAGAACTAATACAGCCGACAAGCCACCCACTGAGAGCGAGATGGCAAAATACATGCCAGAGATGGGATCCAGTGGGTGGGAAGCAGCGATTCCCTCGGCCTCTTTCGGTGTCCCTCCCCTCCTCTTCCATCCAGACCCTCCCTTCAAACACATCCCTTCTGCGACGCCTATGCACAAGGATTCCTCCAGCAGACGCCGCACTGCTTCCAGTCTGGCCCTACATCTGGCGCGTTACGTGTCTGGTTTAGACTCAGAGCGTGTCTCTCTCCACGCTGCACAGCCCTGGGCATGCTGACAGAGCTTTCTCAATAGACTCCTTCCCCTGTGACTATTCACTTCAGGAGGATCAAAGATGCAACAGAGACACACCCAGAACAGTGCAGCTCCTAGACGCAGCTGCATCCCCCCCTCCCTGGTGTCTTTGGACTTCTCTAGATTAGATCTACAGATCGATGTGTCCTTCTAGTGGGTGGGGGTGAGGGGTGGGAGTGCCCTTGCCTGCACACACAAATTTGTTATGATCAATTTTTTCCTGGATAGTCTCCAACTCATGTTACCCCGATTACAGGTTGGGATGAACCTCAATCAGAGCAAGTTCCTTGACTGTAGAACAGACAACAGGACAGAGCAGCATTCAGAATGGGGGACACGGATCGCCATATGCCAGGACCTGGCTGATGGAAACGCCACCCTGCACCCTGTGACCACCTTTTGTCCATCATTAACATCTTCTTTACATACTTCCATCCAGCTTTGGCTTTTCCAGTGGGTGATTCCTTCCTTGGAGATGCCAGGGAGCAGAGGGTGGTCGCCACCTTGCCGAGTTGGGCCTGTTGGTCTGAGAACTGTGATCCCAAAGTAACTGGGGATTGGTGCCTGGTTCTGCTGAACCACATCAATTTCTAGAGCGCCCATCAACCAGCACAACAGAGCTCAGGAAGCTGGATGGCAGAAGCTTCAGAGTATGTAGCTGTGGTGAAACTTATGCTGGAGTGAGGAAACTCCTGCGCTCTTCACTGCCCTGCCATTTTTATGGCTGGGGACAATTTTTAATTTTTGCTTTTCTATTTATGTTTGCTGTTGGGGGCAGTCCAGTTCCCTGCTGCCTGGGAGATGCTCTCTCTCCTGGGCCTGGCTGCATGCATTTTCGCTTCCATGGCCCTTTGTTACCATCTCTCTCCCCTGCCCATCTGAACAGCAGCCACTGGGTCAGCAGCCACAGACCTCTGCCCCGTGTCAGAGCACAGTAACAAAGATCAGACTCTTCCCAGCACTCCTGTCTCATACTACCACCGTCCAATATCCAGAGACTCTAGCCATCGATTGTACTTATATGGCCCTGTTACCACAGCAACAGAGAACTCCACAATATTTCATGTTTTTATCCTCACAACACCTGTATGAGGAAGGGCAGTGCTGTTATTCCCAGTTTACAGATGGGGAAACTGAGGCACCGAGCGACTAAGTGACTTGCCCAAGGTCACACAAGAAGTCCGTAGGAGAGCAAGGAATTTCTCACACGTGTCCTGAGTCCCAGGCTAGCCCCCATCCTGCTGAGCCACCCTTCCTCTCCTCTTATAAAGTTTTGCCCCCTGGAGACAGAAGAATCAGTTCTCCCCTCACACCACTTTTACTCCAGTTTACCTCTGACTATACTGGAGTTACTCTTGAATTGCACCAGTGTATGAGAGGAGAATTGCTTCCAGCACTTATAGGTGGGAGCCTATCCAGCTCTGCTCCTGCCCCTGTTTGATGTGAAAATCATTCTGGGCATTCACATTCTTACTCACAATTGTACAGATGTGCTGATGACATTCGTAGAAGCGGACTCATTTTTAATATAGTTTTAAATGGCAGTGTAGGTGGCAGCTTAAACGATTGGGGCTCTCTGGTGTGAAGGTTTGAGAAAGGGAAAATGCTCCCAAATTTCCACTGCACAAGGATACAAAAATAGCATTGTGCCACCCCTTCAATACATCATATAGACACACACAGGACACACCACACTGAGCGACACGGCACATAAGTGTCTAGAGGATGATCCACCACACACAGACACATGCATCAATATGACGTCCCATCACACACACAGTGCACTATACCAGTGCACACGTATGAGATTGCATCAGGCATTGGCAAGAGAAGCGAGTTGGCCGAGACTCTATGACTGGATGTCAAGGCCTGATTCTCCCTTGTCTTGCTCCTTGCATGGTCATTGACAACTGCCGAAAGCCTGGATAAAACATTGATTTGCAGAGTTTGAGGGACTCAGGCCTTCCCATATCCCAGCCCCAGCTTTGCAAGTGCAGTCAGCTGTCCTAATGCATCATTTGTGTGCTTGTCACTGAACGGTCTCACAGGGTTGCCCTGGTAAATCTCTGAATTTCTATGAGTTTGTACATTTTAACCATTTCTTCTAGAGCTGGTCAATTCTAGGCACTACCAATACCACTTGTGTTTGCAGAGATCATTTCAATAGCAAGGCCAAACTCATTTCTTTTCTTGGATCACACAGGGAATGTCAGAGCTAAAATTAAGGTTTTTTTCTTTTTTTAAAAAATTACTAATGGAAATATTTTCATTAACTCTTTCTCTCAGGGCCCCATGGTCCAATGAGCTCAGTCCCCAGCACCCAATATGCTAAGCAATTCTGAAAATGTGGTCTTTAGGGTTTTCCATGGGGTCCATCCCCGGCAAAGAAAAGGTGAGTTTATTTGTTTAAATAAAGGCAAAGAGGGCTCAGACATTTCTATGGAGAAGATCCAAAGCTAGGATAGTTTGAAAGGGATATAAGCCAAACGTCAACTATTAGGGATTAGGAGGAGACCTTCCCGGAGTCAGATCATCCTACAGCTGCCTGCTGCATGGTTTCCTGCATCTTCCTCCAATACACCTGGCACTGGGCACTGCCAGAGACAGGTTGCTGGACTAGATGGAGCCAGTCTGGTGGTAACCCCTGCATTCCTGATTCCCCGGCTGTTAGCAGGTGACGTGCACCCAGAGTTATGTATGCTACCTGTTCCCCTCCGTGGCTGCTCCTCGGGGGATAACTCAGAGCTGTCTGCTGTGCTATTAGCTGAAGTGCTGGAGAGCCCTGCAGTAGCACAGGTGGGCACTTGCCTCCAAATCAGGGTCCATTGTTTTCAACCTGGAACTATCCCTCAAGTCTATCTTGAGAGAAACCAGAGGGCTGTCTGTTGTGAGAGCACACCGCCACCTCCTGAACAGATCCGGAAAAGCAATGGCAACAGGCACCGCTACAAAGCCTGTGGTAAGACCCAAGTTTCAAGCCAGGTACAGTAGCAGGTTGCTGGCGGAGATTGACAAAGGCACAGGAGTACATCTCTCTGCATGCTGCGAGGAGGTGACCACATACCTGCCTTCTGGCAGCTGGGCACTCTCCAGTCAGTTCCCACAAACCATTCTCAGGGGGTTGCCTGGGTAAAACTCCTGATTAGGCCTTGGCAGAGCCACTTGTTTAGCAAACATTTCCGGCTCTGACCTGAGCATGACTCCGACTCTGCCACAGATCAGGAGGCCTTGGGCACATCCTTGCACTTCTCTGGGCCTCAGTTTCTTCAGCTGTACAATGGGGACAATACCTGTCTCACATAGGGTCTGAGAGCTGTGAGTGCTGTGTGAGTGCAGAGTATTAGTCCTCATGGTGCAGGATGAATACATTTGTGACTCGTGTCCACTCGCCCCAAGGCACAGGATAACCAGGCTCCTGAGGTACGTGCTGAGCTACGCTGTTGGGAGGAAGTGATGGAACATAAACACTAGCCAGGAGATGTGTGATCACCCTACAGTTCCAGTAGCCATCGCACACTGGATCATCCTTCCCCTTGCAACGCTTCGCCCTCCCTTAATGAGGGACCCTCACTGAGTGACTAGAAACAGCAATTCGACAAAAGCACTTACCCTAGCTTCGCTGCTTCAGGGCTTATTTGCAGGAACCGCAGGAGCCGACGGTCTGGGTGTTACCGGGCATCTGACCTGGCTGGGGTTTGCAAGGCGACGCTGCAAAAGGGGCAATAAGTAGATTTACCAACATGGGCAATGGAGGAGGGAGAGCAGAGTCAGGGAGGGTCCATGGAACTGGCGCTGGAGGAGAGTGGAAGGCTTGAGTCAAGGGGGAAGGAAATCAGTGGGAGTTAGGTACCAGGGTGATTTAATGGGATTCAGGCACCTAGGCACTTTGAAAATCCCACGAGGTCCCTAGCTGTATGTTTAGGTGCCTGAATAAAGGTGCCTTTAAAAGTCTGACCCAAAGAGAAGAGCGTGCGTGTCTCAGGCAGCTCCCCTGTGCACAGGGAATGCTGGGGGCCGGACAGGAACCCTACTTAGGGTTAGGGCAGGGGTGGGCAACCTATGGCACACGTGCCAAAGGTGGCATGAGCTGATTTTCAGTGGCACTCACACTGCCCGGGTCCTGGCCACTGGTCCTGGGGGCTCTGCTGCTGGCCTGGGGTACTGTCCGTTGGCCCTGCTCAGCCTGCTGCTGGCTCTGGGTCCCGGCTACTGGTCCCAGGGGCTCCGCTGCTGGCCTGGGATACTGGCTGCCACCCACTGTCAGCCGGGGTTCCGTCCGCTGACCCCCTCAGCCTGCTGCCCAGGTCCCGACCACCGGTCTGGGGGGCTCTGCTGCTGGCCTGGGGTCCTGGCCGCTGGCCCAGGGCTCTGCTTCTGGCCTCAGCCCAGGTCTCTGCAGCCACCCCCAGCTGTGGCCCTCTGGCAGACAGGGCCAAGAGGGGGCGCAGCACAGTGTGGATCGCATGGATTCTTATTATTGGCACGCAAAACCTTAAATTAGAGCGAATAAATGAAGACTCGGCGCACCACTGCTGAAAGGTTGCCGACCCCTGGGTTAGGGTTAGGGTAGGGTCAGTGCTTCTCTGACTAGGGAATACTGAGTCCTTCCTCCCGGGTTCTCTGAGCACCCCAGCGGCAGGTAAAGCCAATGAGAGCTGTGCTCATGCTCCAGCCTTGGCAATAATGAAGCCTTCAGTGTTTGTGTTCAGTCTACAGAGCCCTGGTCTTTTCCCCTCTCCAGCCCAGTGCTCCAGCTCTCGCTGACCTCTCAATATGCAGAGGCCCCATATCAACAATTTCCTGGATACACTTTGCTTTTGTTTTCCAGCAACTCTCTAGGCACTGCAGTTCCCAACTGTGATATTGTTTGGGCTTTGCAGAATCTTCTCCTTCCTCCTCGCGCTGCTCTGGTGCCAGGTTAGGGGAAGGACAAACAACCCCTGGCCAGGGACGGATGGAGAGTTCATTGAAAGAAACCAAAGGGCGTCTCCTCTCCCAGGCTGCTTCTGGCTCCTAGCTCAGTCCAGCCGCCAGGGAGAGAACTCAGCCTCCTTCCCCTGGGGCAGGGGGTTAACTCTTTCAGTGCCAGCTCCTGCAAGGTATCACCCGCCCCATCTACAGGAGCAGTCAGCTCTTCACAAACATGCATTGATTAGTCCCCCAACCAGCATTGTCCCCATTTTACACATTGCGGAAACTGAGGCACGGGGCAGTGACGTGATCCAAGGCCACAAAGGGCTCCAGTATCTGAGCCAGGACTAGAATTCAGGATTTCCTGGCTCCCCGTTCCATGCTCAGCTCACTAGGCCATGCTGCCAGGGGAAGAAGACGGTGGAGCTCCGGGGTGGGAAAAGTAGCATAAACCTCTTGGGCCTGGCTCTCTCCACACGAATACCTGCTAACTCTACTATGCAATGGGAAGGAGGGGAGGAGCAGGTCCTTGTCCAGTTAGATCTATGGATATATAGATGGCTGGTTCCCCAGAGCTCCTGCCCCATTGGTACCAGAATGTCATGCAACATTTTCGGAAAGCCAAGGAGACCTGCACACAAGTCTGCAGCAAGCCTCAGGTAGCCCACCTGTCACTGGCTTCATCTGTCCCCTCTGCACTCCCCCAGACACTAGCCACTGGTCATGGGCTCATCCCCATGTGGCTAGCTGTGTGCCCATCTGCACGTGGTCCGGGCCACAGCCTTGGTCACTCACCAGGGTGCTGGGGTTGGGTCCCAGCTCGGGACCTGTGTGTGCATACAGTGTGAGTCCAAGCAGAGCTCAGCCCCGCTCTGCAGCTCTAGGCAAACGCTTGGAGTGTGGCTTCTCTTCTTGCAGCCCCTTCTGAGAGCGGAGATCCCACAGTGCAACGGCCTAGGCCCTGAGACTAGGGCCGCCTTTCCCAAACTTCTCCACTGCGTCAGCACACACCTCCCCAGAGCTCCTGCCCAGGGGCTCCCTGGCAAACAGTTTAATGCTCCAGGGACACGGGCAAGTGAAGCACATAACACACTAGCTTTGCAAAAGGGATTTCTTTGGAACGATCACCGAACCAATTAGCCAGCAGGGGAGAGACACAAATCCAAGCAAAATACAAAGCACTTGCACGCAAAGCCTTGCCTCAGTTTCCTCACTGCTCGAGCATTGTTTGGCCTTTGGCTTCCAGGTCCCCTCTGCTGGGTCACACTTCTCCAGCTCATGGCTTCTCCTCCAAGCCTTGGCCTCTCTCTCTGACAGCTTCCTTCAGCCTTGGCAGGTCCTGCAATCAAATGTCCCCTCTCCCTCTAAAAGCCTGATTCCTTTGTTCCTCTCTCCTGCCCCAAGTTTTCTGTGTCTCTGTGGCCCAGCCAGGCCCCATGTTTCTAAAGGGCTGTATGGACAAATCTCTGTTCCCTCTCTCGGGGCAGTTCCATTTCTTCAGCCCCTAGCCCTTGGCAGAGAAGTTTGAGAAAACTGGTTTGTCTAGGTGACAGTGACTCCTCTGCTCTGCCTGGGCAAGATCGAGCCAGGTGCTGATAGTCATTCATAGCCAGCACGACCCTCTACCCCTTAGCATGAGGAGTGTGACGACACAATACAGTCGTTGGCAACCCTAACAGACAGTTTATAAACTCAACTTCACACGTTATACACTGATGGATTCCCACCATCACCACAATCCTTAGCTTCACTGGCCACCTGACCCCCCTCTGCTGCAGGAGGTGGTGCATTTGATGGAATGTACCCCCGACTGGACAGGCTACATCCTTCCCAACTGACATTCCAGACGCATGCTGTGTCCGACTAATGCTTCTCAACAGCAGCCAGACTGGGTTTATTTGCTTGTCACGGACTCACCGGTTGTTCCTGTTTGTGACCCAGACTCCAAGTTCTTGTATAACACGTCTAACATCTGAGCATGTTTTACTGCTCATTTCCTTCCTCATCACCATCTCAGCAACTTCTGTTCCTTCCAGTCAGCCTCTTTTCTCCCGGCCTTGGATCTGTGCAGGCCCTTGCTGGCTGATTGACTGCATTGTGATCGTCCCCTGTCTAGAAAAAGCCTGATCCAGAGCCCTTTGAAGTCAAAGGAAAAAGCCCTACTGACTTCACTGGCCATTGGATCAGGCTCACAAAGGCGTCCCACTGGTTCTTGTCCTTAGGAGAGTGGAAAAGCTCATGACCGTTGCTTCTCTGAGCATTTTGTGCACTGGCCTAGTATGCACCTATTCAAGCCCACTGACCCCATACTAGCCACCCACGAGCCATGGCTACAGCAGTGCCAATGGGGCATGACACAGGACAAACTTGGCTTAGCAGGGTCCCCAGGCAATGGATCTGTTTGGTGCATTGGCCTATCAATTGGGAGTCAAAGCTGCTTTCTGTCTTTTGGCCTTTCAAGTGTCCCTGGCTGAAAACGCAGAGGCCACCACGACTTACTTTTGCTCAGCATCTCATAGCCCTTCATAAAAATCTCCCCCTCCTAAATACATGAATATTAACAGCACATTGTTCTCCTGGCCACCTTAGCTTGCCCATGTCAGAGAAGATGTGCTGACCCTTAGAGGAAGAATGAGCTTGCAGGTAGGACACCAGTAGTGTAAAGGGGTGTAGGCTGCAGTTACACCCGCTTTAAGGCTCCTTCTTGCTGCCCAAGCAGCAACAAGGGGTCTCCATGTACATGGGAGTCAGATTGTTTGGCTGGAGTTTGGCCAGGACACCAGATGCCCACACCCCACTGGTGAAAAGTGCCACATGCCACAAGGGCACAGGACTGCAGGTTTCCATGTCAACTTGAAGATGGCACCACTCACCATCCAGGACCACCTAACATTATGCTGAGGGCCTTGCCTCATGGAGGAGAACAACAATGGTACAGTCCCACATCCTGAGCTTTCCTCAGAGGTCTCCCATCCTAGTGGGACAGGCCCTGCCCTGGCAAGAACAGACAGGATTGCAGCCAGGGGTGTGAATTAGGACAGCAATGCACTCCTTCCCGAAACTCCCTAGACATAGTTGGTTTTGAATGGAATGCAGTGAAAGTCAAATAAAATCATAGCTCACACCGAGAAGCACTTTTCTGCCACGCTCTTTAATAACGATATGCCGATGTACATTTGGGCAGCAGGGGCAACATGTTGCCTTTAAGACTCTGGAGGGGTTTGCTGCTTTTCATTCATAAATACTTTTGTTTGTAGCCATTGTAAAAAAAAAAAAAAAAGGAAGAGAAGAGCTGCCGTCAATGTGTGTGTGGGAGACAGTGTGAGAATGTGTGTGAGAGAAGTGTGAAACGTGAGTGTGTGTGGGGCACAAGAGCCCTAAAAAGCACAGAGACAGCGATCGAATGAGGCAGTGTTCACATCGCAGCCTTTTGCGGTAGCCCCTAGGCTCAGTCAGGGCCCCTGGTAACCCACCCAAAGCACTAGACAGTCTTGGGAGGGTTGGGAAAAAGCAGGCGGAGAGGGGTTTCAGCAGAGATGCACTTCAGCCTCCAATGCCTTCCCTGGAGACAGAGCTTCACAAAGGTACAGGGCAGCTGGACTCCAGGCTCCTGGAGAGATTATTCCCTCACGTTCTAAAGCAGGAGAAGATACCACTCCCCAAACCCTGGGCTCTCTGCTGCTAATGCTGGGCTTCTCTGCCGGCAGATCCTGGCTCTGCGCAGGCAGCATCACAGTGGGGAGTGGAGGGGGACGAAATGGATTTTATACACCCCCTGGGGGAGTCTGACCTGCTCCAGGGCATCCCCTGCTTGGTCACTGCTCTCTCCCTGTACTCACACCATGCAAGGAGGCTGGGGGCGGGAGGGTTGGGGCTCAGCAGTGGTGACACTCGTTAGTGTCTGGCTCTACAATCACACAGGGGGAGATTTTGCCCAGTCCTGGCTCAAATGGGGTTTTCTCTGCATTTGATTCAAATTCCCTCTGTCCCAGGCAGATTTTAAGACTCTCAGCTACATCCTCTGCTCAAAAGAGGGAGCAAGTTGCCTGCGCTGTCAGAGAATCCTCCCGCGATTCCCCTCTCCTCCTGCTGATGCGATGGAGTGGGATAAACAGGCCACTTCCTGCCTTTAATCAACCTCAGGGCGCAGTGGAGGGGGGGGCAAATATCTGGAAAGAAAAAGTCACTTCCTGTTGCAGAAGAAAAAGATAAAGCCTGGGCTCATTAAAGTGAATTTTACTGTGGCGAGAAGGGAAGGAGTCAAACACAATGTCCTTGAAATTTCCTCCATGGGGCTGTGTCCACGAAAACAGGATAAAGCCACTTCCGCTGTCTCTGCCATGGCGCTCGAATCGGGGCGGGGAGGGAGGGAGAATACTTGGGCTCTGGGGGTGGGAAGAGGGTGACGGGTGGGAAGGGGTTAGAGGCAGGGGGTCCCTCTCCTGCTTTACTTCAGGGCATCCAGATGCGTGCAGACCTGTACGAACACGTCGTCCACGGAGCCTTCTGCGTTCAGCTGTAGGGGTGAAGCAGGAGAGCCAGTCAGGACAGGGCCTTAGAGAAGCCCTTAGACTATGTCCTGCATCGTGCAGCACCACACAGGCCTGGGGCAGCCCAGCTCCCAGGTCTCCGTGCTGGCCAGAAGATCTACTCCTGGCAGGCGCAATGCCCTCAGAATCCATTCCACAGCGCCTGAGGCCTGTCTGCTCCGGGGGTGCCAGGCTCAAGGCCTGCTGGGAAATGGAAAGCCCTCTCTGATGCTTCTCTTCCCTCCCCAGAGCCCCATCCCTCATTAGCCCTCCTCCCCCCTTGTTTAGCCACAGTAGCAGGGTGTGCTGACAGCTGACCTTGAATATGGCGTGCTCTGGGATTTCCTCAGCTCGGAGGCATCTGAGGGTGCATTCTGCCCCTTTAACCCCTGGGAAGCCCCAGACCATCTGAGACACAAGGACGACAAGTGGCTCAGAGCTGCCCAAACCCACAATGGGCTCTGCAGAGTCTCAGCAGCTGGGAAAGGGCCAGTTCCACCCCCACCGCCCCCATTCCCAGTTCCAGCCATGAGCCAAGCGACTTGTGGCCGACGTACCTTCCGGACAATCCCTCTTTTCTCGTAGAATGTGATGACCGGCTCAGTGGCCTTGTAGTAAGTGTCCAGGCGCTTCTTGATCGTCTCCTCATTGTCATCCACCCGCCCGCTAGTCTCACCCCTTTTCAACAAACGCTTGACCATGGTGTCCTTCCCGGCATCCACATAGAGCAGCAGCGTTGGGGGAGTGATCTGTTGGGGAAGAGAACCAGGGAAACGTCCTTATCTATCCATCCAGGCTTTGGCTTTACCACGTTCATAGTTTCCTCCACTAGCCCTGAAGCATGATGACCCGAGAGGTGGAGGAGACCATGCCCCAAGCCATCACTGAATCACCTTGACCAGGGGAAAGGGAAGGGAGAGCTGGGTCTGGAGCAGTCACCCTTTAGGGTGACCAGGTGTCCAGTTTTCAACCAGAACACCCAGTCGAAAGGTATCGTGGTGGCTCCATCAGCACAGGCTCCCTGTTAGCCTCCACGCCACGCGGCTCCCGAAAAGCAGCAGGCATTTCCCCCCTCCGGCTCCTTT
>NC_133792.1:12736012-12875325 GCF_003597395.2 Chelonoidis abingdonii | reverse complement strand
GGCACGGCTGCGGCAGCTTCACCGGAGCTGCGGACCAATGGACCCTCCGCGGGAGCGGTGCGCAGGGCGGCAAAATGGCCGTGCACCTAGGGCACGAAAAACTCTAGTGCTGGTCCTGCCGGCAGGGGCGGCTCCAGGCCCCAGCACGCCAAGCCGCGAGACTAGCGGACCACGAGATCCATGCTTGGGGTGGCGAAATGTCTGGAGCCCCTGATGCCCGGCCTCTCCAGGCCTGCACTAGCAGGATTACAATTTCCCTGGAGCAGACAGTAAAACCTGCTCCCAGGCAGCACACGGAACAGCCTTCCTGCTCTAACCCCACTAACAATACCATCATATACAACCTTTCACTGCAAACACTTTCAGGCTGTTTAAGTGGCTCATTGCAGCCATCTGGAGGATGGAGCCTGACAGCTATGTAACAGTACGCAGCAACACTACCTCAGCAGTTCAGGATGGAAGTAAAGACTAATCTGACACCCAACTGAACATGACTGGGTAACTGGGGGAGGCAGAACATAAATTACTCAACTTGGGCCAGGACACCAGGGTCAAAATCTGTTCTACAAAAACTAGCAGTGATCCAGAGCTTGGTTTGACATCTCAACCTAAAGATGGTGCCTCCAGCAGCAGAGCTTCTCCTGGCATCACACGGGGCTTTGGTTCAACTCCCCCCGAGGAGATGGTCTGCCCCAATGAATCGACCCCACCACTGCCCCATTTCTAGGGTCACCTTATCCAGCCACTGAGCAACCCCACGACGCTGAGTTTGTGACAAGACTACCACCCCCTTCCTCACCTTCTTCTCAAACTCCTCGCCTTGCTTCACCTCTCGGGGGTAGCCGTCAATCAGGAACCCCTTGGAGACATCTGCCTTGGCCACCATGGCGTCTCGCAGCATATCAAGCACCGTGTCCTAGGGGGAGGGGAAATGCAGGTCAGAGTTAGGGACGGCGGTTTCAGTTCCAGCTACCTGGCAGCTTTGCAGAATCTCCTACAGCTGCTGGGCTCTCCTTCCCCTTGGGGTGGGTGGCCCCTCCTGCAGCCACTGGGCTCCCCTTCCCCATGGGCAGCCTCACCTCTTAGTGCAAAGCCACAGGAGCATCAGTGTTTGCCCTTTTATAGGATCCAGGGACCATGTGCAGCTCCTGTCTCGCCAGAGGAGGCACAGCAAGCAGAAACCGCTCACCGTGGCTCTGAGTATCATCGCTCACAGACATGGAACTTGTCCACCCCCATTTTATACCTTAACCTGCTCCCCTCCCCAGCTGCCAGAGCACTTTCTCCCTGGAGCTGCCAGGAGCAACCAGACTCCTCAGAAGCCAGGTCCATGAGCCACCGAGGCATCCCAACAGCAGCCCTTCCATGCACCTGCTTCAGTTCCCGACAATGCACTGCAGCCAGGAGAATGGGCAGCCTGAGATGGCCTCTGCATTGGGATTTCTCACACGCCAGCACAGGAAGCTGGAAATGTGCCAGGATATAACACTTTAAGATCCACTTCCTCCTACCGCAAAAATGGCCCAGACTCACCAGGGGCACCAGCTTTCCCTTCTCCATGATGGCAGAGAGCTTCTTGCCTCTCTCCGAGCCAGAGTTGACCTCTGCTCTCAGGAGGTCACCAGTGGACAGGTGGGTGTAGCCATACTTCTGGACAATCCTCTCACATTGTGTCCCTTTTCCTGAGCCAGGCCCGCCTGCAGTTCACACAAGGACAAGGCACAGACTCAAAACACAGGAGGAGGAGGAGGAAGAGGAAAGAGTTTAGGTGCTTTCTAGGCAAAAATCCCACTTAGGAACAGCCCTGTTTTATCCCCCTCTTTGTTCTTACTTACTAGCACTCAACTGGGACCTTAGCTAAGGACTTCAGGGCTCCTGCTAGGCTCAGAGCCCTCTGCCTGAGGCAGCATAACCAGCTCTGGGGAGATTATTATGATCCCATCAGTGTGAAGCAAAACAGGCAGCAGCTGAACCCCAAAGCCAGAAAGCTCCTGTCTTTGTGTCACGAGCACTAGTGAAAAAAGTTGGCTGGCGGGGAGACAAATAGAGATACAAGTAGAACTGCTTCCACAGGGTACAGATCCACATTTCCCCCACAAAGTGCAAGTGTGTCTTTGAAGAGCAGCTGCCCAGGATGTCACCTGAACTCTATGGCTCAGCTGCCACTTCAAACCTAGCCCAAGCTGGGAATGACAAAGTCATTTAGCACCTAACTTTGCTCAGTAGCCAAGGTGAAAAGTGTGTGGGGGGGGGGGCCTGTGGGTCCGACGCATCGGACAGTCTCAGCAGAGAGAAGCAATTGACTGAATGGATGTGGCTCCTCCAGGTGAGGAAGGAAGCAATGGCAGCAGGTGGAGGAAGCTCTCCCCTGTGCTGTACCTGATCTGGGGGTAACTAGAGGCCTTCAGGGCACTCTCCCCAAGAACACCAAAAGCAAAGGCGGCAAGCACCCACAGGCCCTCTATTCCGGCTCGGTGCCACAGCAGGGCGCTTCCTATTGTGCACTCCCACGTATTCTGTCCAGTCTGGTTTTGGGTGACAGACACGACCTCCCCTTGGAGGCCAGAGCAAACATTTGCAGACATGGCTAGTGATTTTTAGAGCGCAACTTAGGACACCTTAAAGGCACCTGATGACCCGAAAGCTTCAAGCACCTGCCGGCTGAAAATCAGGCCCGTTTACAAGATCTCAGGTTGGGCCCCTGAAATCCCAGGTCTCTTTGAAAACTTCAGCTTAAAATTTGAAGGACAGGGTCCCACATCACCGCCCAAATGAGCTCAGTGAATGCGGCTTTATGCAACCGAGCCAGGATTGAGAGTGCCGCTCACTACTCCTCAGCTTTTCACTGAGCCCATCATCGACTTACCCACCACGAAGATGATTTTGCTGTTCTTCAGTTTCTCTGTGGGAGAAGGAAAAGCAAAGAAGAGGGTTAGTCTGCGAGAAAGCAAGCAATTGCAGGAAGGAAACCTCCATCAAGCCGGGACAAATCCCTCTCGACCAAATCTCCAGGGGATCTGCCTGGAGGAGGGGACTTGGCAACCAGCCCCAGTTCCCCAGGGATAAATGGGAGCAGAACATAGTCAGCAGTGGGCCGCTGGCGGTGGCTTCACGGCAGGTGCTATGGGGACATTGCCCCCCAGGGTACCTTTGCCAGCCTTTTCCACTGAGGTAGCCAGGCAGGAGCACTCTGTCCCCATCTCTCCGACTCGCTGGCTCCTGCTCTCCTCTGTTCCCCCCGCTTCTTGCCAAGCTCTTTCCACTCAGCACATTTTGGTCCCTGAGCCAGCGGCCTCCCTTCGGCTGGGCCAGGCTGGAGCCTTGTGGTCAGAGCTAACATACATTGCCAGGGAGACGGTTACTAGGATACGGCAGGAGCCAAGCCTCAGCCACATCACAGAAGCCAGTTGGCAAAGATTCTGATCTCAGCTCAGCCGGCGTCAATCTGGAGTGACTACATCGGGGGCTGGTGTAAATGGGCTCAGACACCAGCTCTCGGCAGAACCTCTCACGGAACAGCCCTATACCACACAACCCTACAGCCATGAGCCCCCATAACGTGGCGCCCACACCAATGCCACCCAGGACCCATCCTGTAGCACTGAGCTGTAGCTTTTGCTGTGTATATTAAGGACAGGGGAGAGAGTGGTAGGAAATCCCAGGTTCCCCAGACACACAAGGCAGGGCACCAGGTGGCATCCATCTTCCTTCTGATTCTCCAGTTCGTGACCTAACAGGGCTCGGGGGCGGGGATGGCTTCCTGTTGGCCTCTGCCCCACTGCCTCCAGAGAGAGGACCAATTCATCCCTGGTGTAACTCAGCTGGTTCACTGGAGCTACACCAGAAATGGATTTGGCCCACTGTCAGTATGCTCAAAATCCGAGGGCCACTAGTGAGACAAGCAGACTAAGGAACCAAATAGAGAGGTAGTGACTCAGCCCACTGCGGAAGGCATGGGCCGTGGGACGAAACAAGCGGGCACTTCCTTCTAGGGAGGGGAAAAGCTCCTTCAGCCTGTGGCAATTGACATCTCCCCCTTTAGTGCCCACACCGTTACAAAAGCTAAGGGTGATTCACCTCTCTCCTGGGACACGTTCCCTCCCCAGAGGCTCATGTCTGCGGCTTGGCAGGTGCTTCACAAACTCTGACCCCTTGCAGATCTCACTGCCTCCCATCTGCCCAAGACAATACCTCCACCAGCTCTGCTGAGCCAGCCACACCAATTCCAGATTGCCCACCTGCTCCAGTTGCCCCATCACAACCTTTGTGCCCACCTCATGCACAAGCCCATCATCTCAGATATGCCCACTCTCCATGGCATGCCCACCACCTGACATGCCCACAATTTCCAAGACACATTACCCTTTTCCCTGCCCACCATCTCTGCCCACTAAATTCTCTGTGTGAAATCCTGCTGCTAGTTACACCAGTATAAACCTGGAGTAACTCCACTGGAGTACATACAGTCAGCGGCTGCGGAGCACCATTTAAAGTGGGGGAATAACATATTTCTGCTACACCCCTGCCTAGCCCTCTCTTCCCTTCTCAGGTGCTCCCCTGCATCAGTAGCCGAGCCCCCCGCCACGGCTCATAAGCCCACACCCACCTACCTCCATATTTGAATATGTGGTGTTGCAGCCTGGTGGGTGGGAGCTCTAGTGTCACTCAGGTTTGGCCTGGCCCAAAAGTGGTCAGGTCTATGGCCTAGATGATTCCCTCAACCTATGCACAAAGTTACTCTAGCTTTACACCAGTGTGACTGAGAGCAGAATCTGACCCCCATGCAAAGCGCAACAGCAAATATTACCCTGGATTAGCACCAGGAGGCTGGCTCACTTGCATTTGGCCGCAGCTATAAATCCCCACCCAGGAAAGAATCTCCTCCAAAAAGCCAGAGCGACAAGAGAGACACAACGACAGACCATTGACCCTCTCAGAAAAGTTGCAATCTCAGTGTCCCAGCTGCTCCCTCCCCCAATTCACATTGGGCTAACATCCCAGCTCTACAACCAAGAGGGTCCCTCAGGGTCACAACCATTCTGGGAGTGGGCAATTTAATTTGAAGTCACCATTAATTCCAGTGCCTGGAGCTGATAGAGAGCTCCTCTCCTCACGTACAGTTAAGTACACGAACATTTTCAAAGCTGGGTGAACAGGCCTGTCTCGAGTGTTGCAGGGACGAGGCAGAAGTGCTAAAAATAAAGGAGGGTGTTCTCAGAGCTGGCTGTGGCTCCAAGTCTGCGGTTCCCTGAATAAGAGGTCTTCTGGTTACAGCCTTCTAAAATTACACCTCCAAGCAGATGGGGAACAGGGTAGCGTTTGGCAGTTAGGTGCTTTCTGATCACATTGGCAGATCAGATCTGCCTGTGCCAAGGAGCTCATGCAGGGAGAGGCAGAGCCATGGTTGCAAGCACTGTCTGAGACACTGAGAGACTGGGTGTGGTTGGCTCACTACAAAAGCAATTTCCCTCTCTTCGTATTGACACTTCCTCATGAATTATTGGGAGTGTACCACACACACCCTGACTAAATTGGCCTTCAACATTGGTTCTCCACTTGTAAGGTAACTCCCTTCTCTTCGTGTGCCAATATATATTTATGCTTGTTTCTGTAATTTTCACTCCATGCATCTGAATAAGTGGGTTTTTCACCCACAAAAGCTTATACTTTAATAAATCTGTTAGTCTTTAAGGTGCCTCCAGACTCCTCGTTGTTTTTGTCTGAGACACTGGGGATGTTCTCCATGAAGTGGAGTAAAACTGGGAATAGACGGAAGGATGCTTGATGATTAAGGCACTGCACAGGGAGCTAGGGGATGGGGGTTCAATTCCTGGCTCTGTCACAGATTTGCACTATGGATAACATTTGCAAAAATGCTCAAGTGACTTAGCAACTTAAGTCCCACATTTTCAAAGGTTTTGTCTACACTTCAAATCCTACAACACAGACACTCACTACAGTGATGGGAGGGTGTTCTCCCATTGCTGTAGCTAATCTGCCTCTTCAAGAGACAGTAGCTAGGTCGATGCAGGGAATTCTTCCTAGCAATGTCTACATCGGGGTGAGGTTGGTATAACTGCATCTCTCGGGGGTGTGGATTTTTCACACCCCCAAGAGACGTAGCTACGCTGATGTAAGTTCCCACTGTAGACCAGCCCAAAGTGGCTTCCGCACATAGTAGCCTCAAGTCTCACTGAAAGCCAACACGTTTCAAAATGGGACTGGGGTATATTTGAAAATTGTTATCCCTTACTCCCTTTGTGCCACAGTTCCCACCTGTCAAACAGGGATAATCCTTCACCACCCACTAGCAATGCTGTAAGGATATATTCAGACCCCATGGCAAGGGTGACCAAAGACAGAGGTGTACAGACGGGGATTGGTCCTAGGTTGTATAGCCTGTCACCGGCTCAGGTTGGTACTAACAAAGTCACCATAGAATATCAGGGTTGGAAGGGACCTCAGGAGGTTCTAGTCCGACCTCCTGCTCAAAGCAGGACCAACCCCAACTAAATCATCCCAGCCAGGGCTTTGTCAAGCCAGGCCTTAAAACCTCTAAGGATGGAGATTCCACCTCTTCTCTAGGTAACCCATTCCAGTGCTTCACCACCATCCTAGTGAAATAGTTTTTCCTAATATCCAACCCAGACTTCCCCCACTGGAATTTGAGACCATTGCTTCTTGTTCTGGCATCTGCCACCACTGAGAATAGCCGAGCTCCATCCTCTTTGGAACCCCCTTCAGGTAGTTGAAGGCTGCTATCAAATCCCCGCTCACTCTTCTCTTCTGCAGACTAAATTACCCCAGTTGCTTCAGCCTCTCCTCGTAAGTCATGTGCCCCAAACCCCTAATTATTTTTGTTGCCCTCTCTCCAATTTGTCCACATCCTTTCTGTAGTGGGGGGACCAAAACTGGACACAGTACTCCAGATGTGGCCTCACCAGTGCCGAATAAAGGGGAATAATCACTTCCCTGATCATCTGATGACTCTTCTTTGGCCTGGGAGAAACGAGCTAAGTGGTTCTCAGTCCAGTGTTGGCCTCACAAAAACCACCTTCATAAGTGACTGTGGGCTATGGAGACTGAACTCCCCTCTCAACACTAGAAACAGTCCCTGAAGGCCAGAGTTGAGGTCTTATGGCAGGACAGTGTGGGGACTGTACTGCAGCTCCCAGGGCCATGTCCAGTGAGTCACTAGGGCTGTTATTCTGTGAGAGCAGAAAGCAACCCACTGCCTTCGGGATAGAGCAGGTAAAGACCCAGGTGAAACCCAGAGGGGTGGGGGGGAACACCCTGACAGCTGCAATCCCTCACACTGGGCTCAAGTGCAAGGATTGGATATAGGACCGGTGCTAGAGTTTTTTGTGCCCTAGGCGCACGGCCATTTCGCCGCCCCACACGCCGCTCCCGTGGCTCCAGTGGACCTGCCACAGCCATTTCTGCTGAGGGTCCGTTGGTCCGCGGCTCCGGTGGAGCTGCCGCAACCGTGCCTGCGGGAGGGCCACTGAAGCCACGGACCAACGGACCCTCTGCAGCCACGACTGCGGGAGGTCCACCAGAGCCGCCCGCCGCCCCCCTCAGCAAAATGCCACCCCCCAAAAATCCTGGCGCCCTAGGCGATTGCCTAGTTCACCTCAATGGAAGCGCCAGCCCTGATCACACATGGATGCCGACGGCCAGGACCAATTGTCCAAGGGAGGTGCCTGGCTTGAGCTTAGTTCTCTCCGGCTCCTGATCCTTACAGCATGCATGAGCCTTGCATTTCTGCTGTTCTGGGCTGGCAGGGAGATGAGCGGAAAAGAGGAAGAGAAGCAAAGAGGGACACAAGGTTTCTAACACAACAACAGAACCTGAGCATGGTTACGAGAGATGTCCCTGAGCCAGAACTCTGGATCAAGCATCCCTCCCCTCCCGTCGCCATGCCCTGGATCTGCACTTGGGGGCTCAGGCGCATTACTATGGGCTTAGACAACTGGATGTAGCCTCAGTAAGATGGAGACAGACGGGTGGAGAGAAGGAGATGTGCTGAGGGAAAGGGAGCTCTCACCTGTTGCCATCCTGAGGAGATCTGGGCAAAGAAGCTCTTCAGTCTGAAAGGAAACAGAACTCCATGTTAGGCAGTGCAAGAGGGGGTCAGCCATGGACTTTGGGAAGGTGCTGGTTTGGCCATCAGAAACAGCCCCGTTCCTCCTGAGGCTAATTAGTCTTTAATGCTTCCCAGTGCTCAAGCTTCCCCTTAGCTCACTGGCTTTCATTCTATCCCCACCTCTCAGATACATTTCCTAGAAAATCGAAGAAGGTGATTCCCACTGTTAGCTCAGCTGCCAGCATCTTGGAGCAGAGGGACATACCAGCGCCCCCTGCACACGCGGGGCTACCCTCACATGAATGGCACAGGCCTACAAACACAGCATAGTAATCGGTCCCTCGTTCTGTTCCAGAGAGAGACTGACAAGGCTGGAGACAGAGGTACAGATTCCTGAGGATCCCTGGCTGGTTGGCAATCAGGCACCTACTTACGGAAGCTGGTGCATTTGAAGACATGTCTAAAGACTTCAGAGGAGGGCGCCCTGACCTTCCCTGCAGCTCAGAAGGCTCTCAGCCTACAGCTCGCTCTAGTTTAGCAGTTCTGAACCAGCAGTCCCATTACCTGATGAACACTGACACGTCAGAGCCTTCCTCTAGCTGCTTTCTGCTACACAGTCTGATCCAGAGAACAGCAGTCCCTGGCCACCTGGGTGTGTCTCAGTGCTTATGGCATGTCACTGTGACAACCAGCCCTTCCTACCTCCTCTTCCACCCAGGCAGGGAGAGAAAGAGTGAGAGAGAAAACACAGGAGACAAAACCCACCCGAGACAGGAACCGTGAGAGAGATTCTGAGCAGCGGGAAATCAGAGAGAGCCAGAGATGGGCAGGGGGACAGATGCCATCAGTCAGATCTGGTCACCAACCCGGTTGATCCAGTCCTGCCTGTCACAGCAGCAGCACTTGATGTCGGAGCCTGGCGGCTGCCTTTGCATATTTAATAAGCGTTGCTTCGGTGACAGTGGGAGCTCAGGGGATGAAGGAGCATCTTACAAAACCTGTTCCAGCCTCGTGACTCAGGGCTCAGGGCACCACCCCAGCAGGCAAGAGGCCCGGGTTTGAGCCAACTGGATCTCCACATTGAAGCAGCAGCACACCCCACTCCTTGGAGGGCAGGAGGAGAGACTTGCTTTGGCCATGGGGGACACTTCCACCCCCCTTGTTCCTGCTTCCTCTTCTCCAGCCCCATTTCCTCCCCCCATGGGATACAGGGCCACCCTCAGCCAGGCGGTCAGGTCTCTTCTCCTGAGCGGTGCACTCAGGCAGAGTGAAGAATCTGGTGATGATTTGGCACAGCTAGCAGCCAGGGCTTAGATTCTGCTCTGGGCCCAGCTGGGAGCCCTGAGCTATGTCTCCAGGGCAGCAGGCAGATTACACTGGGCAGCATTTGCCTGAGGGTGGAAACCAAGACAGTGATGGGGGGCTCTGACTCGCTGGCTGGTGTGAGGGGGTGAAGTGGGGAAAACTGGGGCATCTGAAATAGCTGGAGTGGGGGAATGTGTGAGTTTAGCCTTCTTCTTCCTGAGACGGATTAAAGGAAGAGCATAGGACATTCCCCCCGGAGTCTCCAAAGTCTCCTGGGGCTGGAGTGCTCCAAGCCAGTGGCATGCAAGGGGCCTTGCAGGAAGAGCTTTAGATAAAGCCTACCCATGGAGTTTGATTAATGAATGCTGGAGCTCCTCTCCCTGGCAGAGTGTCACTGCACTCAACCTAGTGGGGTCACAACGGCACAGGAGGAGTCCTGTGTGCGAAAGCATGTGCATAGTCCTTCCCTGCTGGGTTCTCTACATACTCATCCCAGAGGGTTTGGTATTAGGCAAGAAGCAACTTGATAGGAATATTCCATCTCCGTGGGCCTGCAGTTCACAGGGCAGGAATCAAGGAGGGCAGAGAAGCAGGGTAACAGGAGCCCTTTAAAATTTACTACTGCGACATCGTAGAGGGAGTTCGGGTAGACACCCCCTTAGCACTGGACGCACATGATAGTGGGGACAGCTGAGGGCTGCATATTCAGTATGTTTCCCCCATGAGAACTTCCCCCAAATAATTCCTAGTGCAGATCCTTTAGCGAAACAGCCAGTCTCAATTTTAAAATTGCCGGTAATGGAGAATCCATCAGGAGCCTTGGTAAATTGTTCCCCATCCTCCAGGGCTTCCAGCTCACAGAGAATCCCAGCAATGTAAGGCTGGAAAGGGACCTCAAGAGGTTGAAGTGCCTGTTCAGATATTAGCCCCTTAAGCTGCCCAAACCAGCAAAATCCATCCAAAACGAGTCACCACCAGCGAGAGCACCAGCAGACCCATCCAACCCCTGTTCAAACCTCTCCAATGTGCAGGGAGAGCCTGTCTCACTTGTCTCCAGCCTAGAATGGCCAGTCCAAAGGGGTTCATAAATCATGAGTCAGGTCCCCAAAAAAGACAATTTCCTCCAAAGTCATGAGACTTTTTAAAATCATAAATGTTGGGGTCTTCTTGTCTTTGGTTTCTGAGCCATTGGGCAGCACTTGGATTCATGTTCTCAAGCTTTTCTCTGCAGTCAGGAGGGCTGGAAACTGACTTTATAAACAAACAAACAAAAGCTGAGATTCTCATCTAATCACATGACTCCAAGACCTGGGGCTTTAAGAAAAACACCAAGTATCTTGTGATAAGATAGCCAGAGCTGGCATCTCTGCGTTTACCTGGAAACAAAGCCAACTGGTGTATGCATCAGTAAGCTTGGCACTGCACTCCTGCAATAGGAACCCCTTGAGGGTTGCTCTCTCTCACGCAGACCTTGCACGCTTCAAAGATCACTTCCAGAATTCACAGCTTCCCTCTCCCCGGTCCCCATTCCCAGAGAGGAAGTCTTATGACCCAGACTCCACTATGCCTCTCCCTAGTCCAATCACAGCTCCACCCTTACAGAGCACCTGATTCGAGCTGACTTTACTCCACAGAGGGGCCAAGCTAACCCCTGGGTGTTACAGAAGGAATGATCTTGGCCTGACAGTTTACGATGCAGCCACCTTACGTTGGAAACATAACGCTTACATCAGACACCTGTAGTTACCTGCCTCTGTGCTGCTCAGTGACCACATCTCATCAGCTCTCAGCTTCCTTTGTTGCAGGAACTTAACCTATCTGATTGACAGTCCACCCAAGTAAGCGCATTCTTAAAGGTATAGGGCCCAAATTCCACCCTGAGTCCGGTGCGGGGGTCCGGTAGGGTTACTACACATTGATCACCGCATGGCCCTATTTCCTTGCAGCAATGTTGAATTAATGTGTGTTGAATGGAGAGTGAGTAAATGCAATACAGACATGTAAACAGTAGGGGGAGCATGGGGAAGAGAAGCATCTGGGGAAAAACTGGAGAGAAGGCAGAAGCATTTGGGGTGAGGGTGGAGTTGCCCCCATTTTCACCCCCTGACTGTGGGTCTACACTGGGGTTTATTGAACTGGTATTATTATGCCGATGCAGCTGCACCAAAGTGGGCCCCCACACAAGTTGAACAAGTGCTGCTTACCCTGGGTGTTAGTGTAAATCCCCTTTGACACCAGCGCAACTACATTGGTGCAAACTCCCCTTCCCCACTCCCATGCAGACAGGGCCTTACTCCAGTCTGTAGTATGCAGGAACAGGGCAGTGTCCCTCTGCATAGCTCGCAAGCCCTCTAGCGGTGGATGCTGTAGGTTTTCAGAAGCAGCCAGTGCAGCAGGATTCATGCCACTTAGCATGTTTGAGGACAGGACTAACCAGCATTAGTTGGGACCCATGGTGCCCCTGTACCTCCCCTGTTGTGTATGAAGAGCAAAGACACAACCCTGGACTCCTCCTGCACTCAGAACAGCCCGTCCTCCCCACTCATCTCTCACACTCGGCAACCAACTTCCTGAACCTCCTGGGCACACTCCCGCAGCTGCCCAGCCCCCACAGAGAGCCACTCATCTTCTCGCACCCAAATACAGGAGCCCCCCAGCCTCAGACACAGTGGCCCACCCTAGTTGCCCCCTAGTGCACAGAACTGCAGCTTTCACCCTTCAGTAAGATGGGATCCAGATACTCGGAGAAGGGTCCTGGGTCCCTCGTCAGCTTCCTCTGACACTAGGGGGCATTCCAGGGCCTAATCCCCTCCTGCCCACCTGTGTTTGTCTCCTACGGGCAGCAAACCTGCCTGGCACCTCAGGACCACCCTCATGCCCAGCCCTTTGACCCTAGGAAGAGCCTGAAAAGGCCTTACGCATTAAGGAGAATATGAAAAACAGTTTGGGCAGCCCATCCCTAAAATAGATCCATGCCCTTCCAGAGCTCAGGCCGCCCCCGGCAGGCCCAGCCTCGGTGGGGAAGAACAGAGGTCAGGTTACAGCCCCCAGCCCATGCCTAAAAAGGGCAGGTGCCCTTCAGCTTCAGCCTGCTCTGGGGTTCTAAGTATGGCCCAGGCATAAATCCTGCAGGGGTCATGTCCACACCTGTGCCAGGCTGGGGTCGGCCCCAAGGAGCAGCCAGCCAGACTCATGGCCAGTCAGTCAGAGGAAGGCTAAGGTGGCAGCGAGCCCAAGGGAGGGCGGAAATAGCAGCCCCTCAGCTCCCCTGGCAAGTTGAACAGCTCCACAGGGACTAGCCTTTGCCCTCCAGCTTCCATCTCAGCCCCATGAAGCCCTTGGGGGGCTGCCTCGTGACCAGAGAGGCCTAAAGTGAGCGGGTCAGTGGGGCAGTTCCTCTGGAGCTGCGGCTGCTCATGCCAAGGCTGAATGTGGGCTCACGAGGACACCGGAAGTTGATGGGGGAGGCTGGGAGGACAGTTCTGTTGGGGACAGGGGGGAATCTAGGAGTTCACAGAGGCTGGGGAAAAGAGCTACAGCTGGGGTTACAGGGCAATATGGGATGGGGGGTCCCAAACACTGGTGGCTCCAGGGCAGGATTAATCCTAAAATGCCCCAACAAGCAACCTCTTGGCTCAGATCAAGCGTCCTGCCAGTGTAATGCCCAGCAGAGCCCTTTGGGTGCCTGGCAGCATCCGTGCTCCTTCGGCTCAGCATGCTGCCATGGCAGGATAGCCAGCCCCCTGTCTGATACCCCTAGATGCTCCCCTCCACCAGCCAGGCCTCGCTCAGCCCCGAGAAGGGAGGCTCTGAGCACAGAGCTGCGGTTTGACCCCTCCATCTGACCAAGATGGGCTCGTAGCCTCCCCCCAGCCTCTCTCCCTTCCTGCTCCCTCTCACACAGTGAGCAGCGCAAGGGGGTTAGAGGTATGGTTTCCAGTGCTGCCAGCTCACCCCGCCTAGGGACAAGAGCCATTTGCTGTGACGTCCCAGCACTGCTGCAGCCACGGTCTCCACCCTCCCCTGTCCCTTAGGGCTGTGGGCCTGTCCCTGCTCCCACTGAAGCCAATGGAAAAACTCCCACTGGCTTTCAGGAGCTGCAAGATCAGACCTGCTGGCTTTCAATGGGGCACTGCAGACTTTGCATCTCAGGCCACACCACTGAGCAATGGAGAAATTGCCATGCTGGGACTCAAGAGAGCTGGGTTCTGTGCCGGGCTCTGCTATGGACAGGCCATTCTCCATCTACCTGCCTCTGCTTCCCCACCCACGGCCTAGGGGGTAGCTAGCCTGCCTGCCTGCCTGCGGGAAGCACTGTGAGATCCGGGACAGCATGGGAGGTGCTGCGGCGTATTCCTGCTCAGGGCCCCACAGGATCAATGCGACCCAAGCCAGCAGAGTGAGGACGGCATCCCCACATGGGTATCAGCAATTGCAGATGGTGGTAGGTTGCCATTACATCACTCTACTGACTGTGCTGTAGGAGAAGGGAGAGGAGGGGGGCTATCCACTGGCCCAACACTCACCACATGGCTGTCACGCAGCTCCATTCTGCCCATGCCACCAAAGGCTCCATCAACCACTGCTGATCCCCAGACCAGGTACCACAGCGATGGGCCCAGTACAAAACCAGTGTCCCTAGGCAGATAAGACTAGGCAGCGAGAGAGTCGTTTGAGAACACAGGACTGCAAGGGGCCTCTTGGGTCAGTGAGTCCAGTGCTTTGCTGTCACAGGCAACCCCGTCATAGACTCCTGTTCAAAAACGGATCAATCGCCATCTTCAGACTAGCTAGGGCTTGTCAGAGGCCATGTGGTCCCAGCCCGCAGACTCTGAAGGATCATTCATGCTGAGTAACACGCACACTGTAAGCTCAGAGCCTGTCTCTTCCCATGTGTTTGTACAACACCAAGCACAGCGTGGCCTTGCTCCTGAGTGGGCTGGGTGCAGCCATACTACCAATGACTAGCTCCATTATTTTTCCATTTTGAAAAGCCACCGTAGTTTCTCAGGAATGATGCTAGATGGTTAGTCCTGCAGCTGGGAGCCCTCGAGGTACCTCATAGACTTAGACTCATAGACTTTAAGGTCAGAAAGGACCATTATGATCATCTAATCTGACCTTCTGCACAACACAGGACACAGAATCTCACCCACCCACTCCTGTATCAAACCTGCGTCTGAGCCATTGAACTCCTCAAATCATGGTTTAAAGACTTCAAGGTGCAGAGACCCTTCCAGCACGTGACCCATGCTCCGTGCTGCAGAGGAAGACGAAAACCCCCCAGGGCTTCTGCCAGTCTGCCCTGGAAGAAAATTCCTTCCTGACCCCTAATATGGCAATCAGCTAAACCCTGAGCATGTGGGCAAGACTCACCAGCCAGACACCCAGGAAAGAATTCTCTGTAGTAACTCAGATCCCACCCCATCTAACATCCCATCACAGCCACTGGCATATTTACCACTAGTAGTCAAAGACAAATTAATTGCCAAAATTAGGCTATCCCACCATACCATCCCCTCCATAAACTTATCAAGCTTAGTCTTGAAAACAGATATGTCTTTTGTCCCCATTGCTCCCCTTGGAAGGCTGTTCCAGAACTTCACTCCTCTGATGGTTAGAAATCTTCATCTAAATTTCAAGTCTAAACTTCCTAGTGTCCAGTTTATATCCATTTGTTCTTGTGTCCACATTGGTACTGAGCTTAAATAATCCCTCTCCCTCCCTGGTATTTATTCCTTTGATTATATTCTATAGGGCAAATCATTATCTTCCCTCAGCTTTCTTTTGTTAGGCTAAACAAGCCAAGCTCTTTGAATCTCCTTTCATAAGACAGGTTTTCCATTCTCAGATCATCCTTTTAGTAGCCCTTCTCTGTACCTGTTCAGTTTTGAATTCATCCTTCTTAAACATGGGAGACCAGAACTGCAACAGTATTCAGATGAGGTCTTACCAGTGCCTTGTATAACAGTACTAACCCTCCTTATGTCTACTGGAAATACTCGCCATGCATCCCAACGACCACGTTCGATTTTTTCATGGGCCACCATTACATTGGGGCTCATACTTCCATCCTGTGATCAACTAATATTCCTTCTCTGACTTTCAAACTTTTGCCTCCTCAGCTTATAACAATGTTTACACATATTTATAAACACACTTGTTCACAAGCCTTGGGTGGCAGGCCAATCCATTGCCCACAGACAACCTGCCAACCTGAAACGTTATTCTCACCAGCCAACTGCACACCGCCCATAGTAGCTCTAGCTCAGGAACCAATCCATGCAACAAAACCCCGATCAACTTCTGCCACATATCTACACCGGCGACACCATCACAGGGACTAACCAGATTCAGCCACACACCATCAACGGTTCGTTCACCTGCACGCTCCACAATGTAATATCGCCATCATATGCCAGCAATGCCCTCTTGCTATGTAATCAACCCAACTGGACAGTCTCCACGGAAAAGGATAAATGGACACAATCAACCTTAGGAATGGCCATATACCAAAAAACCTGTAGGGAGAGCACTTCAGCCTTCCCTGGCCACACGTATAGCAGACCTTAAGGTGGCCATCTGCAGCAAAAAAACTCAGGACCAGACTTCAAAGAGGAACTGCTGAGCTTCAATTCATCTGAAATTTGGACACCATCAAACTCAGGGTGAACAAAGACCGTGATGGCGCAACTACAGAACCAGTTTTTCTCCCTGTTTTTCACACCTCAACCCTGACAGGGCCTCATCCTCCCTGACTGATACTAACCTCGTTACTCTAGCCTTGCTTGCTAGACTATATATACCTGCCCCTGGAAATTTCCACTACTCAATCTGACGAAGTAGAGTATTTCACCCACGAATAAGCTCATGATCCAAACATCTGTTAGGTCTTAAAAGGTTTGCCACATGGATTCTCTGCTGCTTTTAATAGTTCTTGTTATTACCCTAAGTGCATGACCCTTGCCACTTTTCACTATAAATTCATCCTATTACTACTACTCCAGTTTCCAAGGTATCCAAGATCTTTCCTGTATGATATCCTGTCCTTCTCTGTATTGCAACCCCTCCCCGCTTTGTGTCATCTGCAAACTTTATTAGCACACTCCCACTTTTTGTTGCAAGTGTCAGTAATAAAAAGATTTAAATAAGATTGGTCTCCAAAACTACCCTGAGGAACTCCACTTAGTTGAACCCCTTCCGCCTGACAGTTCACCCTTTCAGTACGACCCGTGTTGTATCTCTCTTTACCAGTTCCTTACTCCGCCTTTCAATTTTCTTATTGAATCCCCCATCTTTCCAATCTAGCCTAATAATTCCCCATGTGGAACCGTATCAAATGCCTACTGAAATCGAGGAAATTAGATCCACTGCGTTTCCTTTGTCTAAAATCTGGTTACCTTCTCAAAGAAGGAGAATCCAGGTTGGTTTGCAGATCTACCTTTGTAAACCATGTTGCTATTTTGTCCAATTTACCATTGACCTCAATGATCCTTAACTATTTCACTTAAATTTTTGTCCAAGACCTTGCACACCAGCATGTCAAACTAACAGGCTCCGATAGTTACTCGAATCACTTTTTTTTCCCTTTCTGAAAAATAGGAACTATGTTAGCAATTTCCAGTGTACGGTACAATCCTGAGTTTACTGTTCATTAAAAATTTCTTGCTAATGGGCTTGCAATTTCATGGTGCCAGTTCCTTTAATATTCTTGGGTGAAGGTTATCTGGGGCCTCTGATTACGTCCATTAAGCTGTTCCAGTTTCATTCTACCTCGGATGTGGTAATATCTACCTCCATATCCCCATTCCATTTGTCATCCTACCATTATCCCTAAGCTCCTCAGTAGATCCTCATTTAAGACTGAGGGAAAGTATTTGTTTAGATTTGGGCCATGCCTAGATTATCCTTAACCTCCACTCCATCTCCAGTGTTTAGCGATCCACTTCTTCTTTCTTTTTTTCTTATTTATTTATTGCTATAGAACCTTTTACTCTTGGTTTTAATTCCCTTTGCAAGGTCCACTTCTACATGGCTTTTGGCCCTCTCTTTATATCACCTCTCTTGATGCTTGTTCATCCAGCTTGGTCTACAACGGTCTGCCTCTGATTTTTTGCCCCTTTCTTGGGATGCAGGCTTCTGATAGTTTCTGCACACTCCACACTCCTCCTCTACCTGACTGCAAAGCACAAGGCCTTGTCTGTCAGGAAGATGCGGCCTTTCCAAGATACCTCTTGTGAAACCCAACTGGGAACATAAGGGGCTGGAACTGGGGGTGCAGTAGCACACCCAGGCTAGAAGTGTTTCCATGAAATGCAGGGTTTACATGTTCCATTCAATGGCTCTTCAGCACCCCCTATCAAACTGTTCCATGTACCCCTGCTGGCAGGGGCGTGGCTGGAATCCTCTCTCCAATCACCAGGGCCCCGGACAGCGATGGGCTCCTAGTACAGCATGCAGGAAGCTCTTGTGCAAATTTTCCCAATGTCTCACTGATTCCTGACCTGCAACACCACCCAGCTACTCCCGTCCTGAGCCCCTCACCCAGCTTGGCCAATGCACCTCAGTCCCGAGCTACAGCATCATCTATCCTGAGTCCCTCTCCCACCACGCCCTGCCAAACCACCCACTCCAAGATGCAATCCCCAACCCCCTCATTCCAACCCAGAGTCCCACAGAACTCCACCAAGGCTCCTCTGTTCTGACTGTAACACCCCCTGCTCTGGGCTTCCCACGGCTCAGTCAATACAACAGCTTTCGAACGTGCTACACCCGCGGCTGTTCCACTCTCGGGCCCCTCCTGTGTCCAGACTGGTGAAATACCCGGGGAGCAAACAGCCAGAGCCGGGCAGACAACACACAGAGGGAGCAGCAAAGCCACCCTCTACCATAGGCTGACTCTCACAAAGCACAGCCAGTACTGCCCACATGTACTGACTCCGGCAGGCACGCAGAGAGCCCAGCAAGGCTGTACCACCCACACAGTGGACACGCCAGCAGGCAGGCCCCAGGAATAATAAACTTTGCATTGTTCTTGCAGAGTCCAGCTGCATAAATCAAGGTCCCCTTGACAATCTTAATTAAGCCTCCTGACTTGCCTGGGTGTGGGGGGAGAAAGGTATTGTCATCCAGATGGGGAAACTGAGCCACAGGAGTCACGTGACCTGCCCAAGGTCATTTTGCGGCCGAGGCAGAGCTGGGATCAGAGGCCAGGAGCCCTCACTTGCAGACTCGAGCTTTCACCACAGTCACAAGCGAACCCAGACGCATACCCAGTGCACATGTGCAGAGCAGCCAGCGAAGGGATAAACATCAACTCATCCGGGGAGCTCTGGGAATCTGGACTGCCCGTGGCAAACAGCTACGGACAGAACCTGCCAGTACCAGCAGCTGCCCCGAGCTGGCTCATGAGCCACATAAGCGTCCCACCACCCTCCCAACTGGCTCCTGGGGCGGGAGAGCAGATGGGAAACAAAACCAGACACTGAGCAGCAGCTGGGAGGGGTCCAAAGCAACCCTCCCCTCCAACAAAACCCTGTTCCCCTGCCCTCCTGCGCAGGCCCTGGGGGCTTTGTGCACTACCTCTCAGCGCTGGGATGCAGACGTGGACGAGGGCAGAGCACAGCCAGGTCCAGTTCTGTGCAGCCAGCTGGCCTGCATGTCCTTCCTCCCTGGCTATTTTTACTCTACATATAAGACTGTCATCCGCACTGCATGCCGGGAGGGGGATTTCTCACAGCCTCTGAGCTGAGCCAGCAGAGACACCTGACTCCCGGGGATGTGATCTGCATAGCAATGATTTAGGGGCGAAGCGGGGAGTGTATGGTGCAGACAAAGAACCCAGTGAGAGCGAGAGCCCAGAGGAGCTGGCTGGAGGCGCTGGAGTCACAGCAGGGAGAATGAGGCCAGGCTCAGCTCAGTTCTTGGGGCCCAATCCTGCTCTCATTGAAGTCAACAGGCAGGGCCAGAATTTGGCCCTTAATCCAGTGTGAGTCCCCTGAAGCCTGTAGCACTACTGCAGATTTGCAGCTCTGTGACTGAGGTCAGAAGGGGGCCCGGCATGTTTGCATGCACAAAGGAGGCTGAAGTGCTGTTGCCTGACCCCCTATTTCCAGTGCTATTTGGCGTGCAGGGGAAAGGTACCATAGCCCTGGGGCAAGGTTCTCTACTGATCCCCAGAGCAGCTGTAGCATAGGCAGCAGCAGGGCAAGCTTTCCCCATATGCGGCTCTGCAAATACGCCCTGGAAGGACCCCCACTCTAGGGCTCGAGGGGAGCTCAGTCCCCACAAGCTGGTCCACCCTGGGGAGGTCAGCTTTTGTGATGTGGCGAGTGGGGACTCACCTCCTGGGAACTGGCTGAAAATCCCTACACACCCCCAGAAGGTCCTTCCTGCGGGGAGACCAAACCGCTCCATGCTCAGTCTAAGGGCGAGCGCTCACTATTTCACCAAGTGGGACATTTTCTGCAGGTGTGGCTAAAATACTCCAGCTACAACAGCCTCTTCCTTGCATCGGCCAGGCACCCAGACAGGCACAGCACAGTCCGGGCCATAAGGGGGTCTCCTTGCTCAGACACATCAGACCCATCTGTCTGTCTCTCCCCATCTGATGGTAGGTGAAAGCAGTTCTTCCTGTCCCCTGCCCCCAGAACTGCACCCAAACAAGTGCTTTGGGGGAGTTAACCCCTGCACTGCTGGGCCCTGCTGCAGCACCAGGGCAAGCAACCCCCCAAAGGACTTGCCTGATGCATGAGGGCAGCAGAAATAGAAAGGGGAGCCATCCAGTGGACCAGGCAGCGCAGCTGTTAAAATGCTGCTGTAGGATCTTCTTCATCTTACTCCCTTTCTCTTGTGTTTCCAGGTGGAGGAAGGAGGCATGAGCGAATGGTTAGAGCATATCGCTGGGAGCCAGGCACTGGGCTTTCATTCCCAGCTCTGCCACTGTCTTGCTGTGTGGCCTTGGGCAAGTCACTTCCCCTCCCTGTGCCTCAGTTTCCCCCCCTGAGGACAGTAGTTTGGGGAGTTGCGAGGCTCGAGTCCCTAGTGCATTTAGAGTACTATTAGAAAGGCCACTCAGCACCTTGAGTTATTGCTCCTGGATTATTCACTGTTTATTTACTTCTGTTGTGTGTGTTCACTTCCTCTGAATGCCAGGAAGTGATGCCAAGTAGTAAGAGGGTAACAGTTACTGATCCGGTGCATTAATACAGCCCCTGGCCTCGGAGATGTCAGAATGGCTGGGTGCCCAGCTCTGGGCCCCATTGCGCTAGGTGCTGTACAGACATGTGGCAAGACACAGTGCCTGCCTCTAGGAGCTTCCAGTCCTGTGTGGGGCCTGAAGGAACCACCCTGGTGGGCGGGAAGCAGCAGGAGGAGGGCGTTTATAATCCCAGCCTGGTCTTTCAAGTGATGCCAGCATTTGGATGCTGAGCCATGTCTTCTGGGCAGGCTCCACGGTGGATGCTGCACAATTGAGGGCTAGCACATCCCCCAACGGCCCCAAGACAAGGGCCACGTGGAATTCATTCCCCTGACCCAGCTAAGCCCTCCCAGCCTGACAACACTGCACCTCCGTCTCCCAGACAATCCGAGCATGGCTCAGGCCAGCTGTTCTGCCTCCAGCCTGACATGCCCACCCACACACGTCCCTCCTTGCTGGGGGCAGTGTGCAATTCACCAGCAGGAACTAGGCCCCTGACACTCAGCTGAGGCTTGCGGTCAACACAGCAGCAGGAGAAAGCAGGGCCCAGGATGGAGGAGCTGGTAGGGTGACCAGAGAGCAAGTGTGAACAAACGGGACAGGGGGTGGGGGTGTGTGTGTAATAGGAGCCTATATAAGAAAAAGACCCAAAAATCGGGATTGTCTCTATAAAATCAGGACATCTGGTCACCCTAGGAGCCGGGGATGGGCAGGGACCATAGGACCGGGCTGGCTTTAACTGACTTTTGGGGACCATGGGTGGAAGGGATTGTCTCTGCTGCCGTGGGGCTGTCCTGGGGGAGGCTTCCCTGCCCCCACACTGACTGGTGTTGGTGGGGGAAGCTTGTCCAGACTGCCCCAGGCAATTGCCACAGGGCTAGTCTCCCCCTGGAAAAGGAGGTTGCAAGTTGCTTTCCAGGGTGAGTTTAGAGCAGAGAGAATGCAGCTGAGTGCTGCTCCACCTCCACCACACCCTCTCAGCCAAACAGAGCCACCAGGTTAGCACGATGCAGGTGATCCGGAATCAGCAGGGGAGAAAAAGCAGTCATCCTGCCCCCCAACCCTCACCCCATGCCCTGCTGCACTAGTGTGAGCCAGGATCCTTCTGGAGCAGACACAGGTGCATCTGTGTCAGCTGCCCAGCTCAGCACAGCCGATGGTATGTGAGGGATGGGCTAGCACAGAGCCTAAGTGGTCTGGAAAAACTGCATGGGCGGGGGTCTCACAACTGGGGAGCTGCAGCTGTGGTAAGATAGGGTTTAAAGTACAGCCCTCAGCAGCTCAGCTCGATGTTAAATGTTCCCTTTGTCGAACTGCAACTCCTTCTGAGCTCCCCAACCAACCGCCACATGCAGTTTGAGCCTTGGCCACATGCCTGCAACTGCTTACTCACCTCACAGCTCTCCCATTAGCCCATCTCCTCTCACTCATGCAGCATAACACACACAGACACACATCAGGGCTCCTGCCCCTTCCAACTCCCGACCTAGAATTATCAAGAGTACATGGCCCATCCCTCTGGGGCTCACCATCCAGCGCCACTTCTCTTCCCGTGGGATCCCCTCCAGCAGCACCCCTTCCCCATTCTCTATCCCCCTACACTCCCTTTCCCTCCTCTCCCTGCCCCACTCTCTCCTCACTGCCCACCCTGCATTCTCTGTTCCCTGCTCTGTGCTGCAGCTGTTTCTGACCTCAGCCCGCTGGCTGTTGATGGCTCCAGCATGTGGACTCTGCTGTATGTTTCCACAGGCCCACGGGAGCGTCCCTGGTTCCTGTTTTTCATCCTTCAAGAGGAAGTTTTGTTAATTTCCAAGCCCGGTCCTGGAAATTCCAATGGCATCTCCCTCAGACTCCTAGCTGGGGCCTGGAGAGCGTCACTGTGGCCTTACCTGCCCTTCCTCATCTTCCTCCTGAGGATGTTCTCTGTTTGCACCATAAGGTGAGTCTAACAGAGCCAACTGCGGCGACCCTAAGCCAGAGAGATAAATAGTCACCAGGAAGCCAAGTCAAACACCCCGAGGGCTTGGGGGGGACAAGTCTCTGAACTGCCCTTCAGACATGGGGAGTGCTGGCAATGGTTTGGGTTTGGAGTCTTCTCAGATCAGCATCTGTAGGGGTAGCTGTCTATCAGAGCCATAACAAACCCTCTGTACCTTAGGAGACCCCCATCCCATCCCTGGCTCCTTCCACCCACCACACACACATTTCCGTGTTCCTCTCAGGGTTATCGGAGCCAGCTGTGCCAATCTGTTCCAGGATCAGATTGCTGTCGCACAAGCCCAGGTACCTCTAAGCTCCGGCACCCTCTTAGGATTGGTTTGCAAGAGGTGACACTGCACAGTGAGTGGGAGATTTAAAGGGCTGATCAGTAGGGCTCTGCAGAGCCACAATGGCGGCCTGCAGCAGATATTAAAGGGAGTGGATGGGGATGAGCTCAGTATTGCAGTGAGATTAGTCGAGGGTCAGTGGGTGTGTGCAGGCACATAGGCATCAGCTGCAAGCTGGAGCAATGGGAATGATGGTAGATGAGTCAGAGAGGAGCTGGAAGCCCCTGCAGGGTAGATGTGGGGAGCCAGGGACCTGCCGTGTGTGTGTGTGTGAGAGAGAGAGAGAAAGAGTGTGTGTGTGTGAGAGAGTGTGTGCACATGCCACATTATTGGATCCTTCCCAAACTGTCCAGGAGGAGGCAGAGATACACAGACCATGTACTGCAGACACCATGGCCCAGTGGGCAGGACACTGGCCTGGGTGTCAAGAGCTCTGAGGTCTGTTCTTGACTGCCACTGGCTTGCCATGTGACCTTGGGCAAGTCGCATGATGCCTCTGTGCCTCAGTTTCCCTATTGAGGTAGTATGGTTTACCCCATGTTATAAGGCACTTTGCCCTTGGCGGTAGTGTCTCCCTGGTAGCTACCTACAGGAAGCAAGGTCTTTGGGGAGATCTGCAGACTCTAGGGGAACAGGCATGTGTTTGGTTAGTGCGTTGGATGGCAGGGGACACTGTGAATGAGAGAGTCTGCCAGCTCTGGGGCTGCCCTAGACTGTGCCATGAGCTGCCTGGACCCCAGCAGCCTATGCAGAGAGGAGGCACAAGCTGCTTCCCTCCATCCAGGGGGTCCCATCTGGACATGGAGTTACAACTCCCAGGGGTCTGTGTTCCCCTGGGCAGCCCAGTTCCCTTGACCAGTCATCCTGACTGCGCCTAAGGGGCTCCGCTCTCACCTGTTGCATCGATGCCATGTGGGAAGAGCCGCTCCTGAACCATAGAGCTGATGTCACCAAATATATCGCCCTCCTCTCTGTCAGCATCAAACTGAAAGAGAAAAGACAGAGATGGCCATCAGTCGGGTTCTGGGGGTGGGGAGGGGTGTGGAGGGGGAAGGGAGACTGGGAACCCCACTCCACTCTGGGATTCAGGACTCCTCCACAGTGACTCCCACCTGCATCTCAGAAGAGCAAGACCTCAGGCCACAGTGCACACTGTGCAGGTCAGTGCACCTGTGAGAGTGCCCCAGGCTTTCCCTTTGTGATGAGTACAAGAGACCTGGACTCAGTATATGTCAAGACCCTAAATCAAGCTGGTGACCAAGACGTCAAGACCCAAGCTTGGATCTGTGCAAGAGTTGGTGTCTGGGACTGCTAACTAGACCAGATTCAGTGGGAAAGGCAGTGTCCCAATCCAGGCGCGGGCTGCCCTGAGAGAGCCTTACCCGGACAATGATGCTCTTTTCCTGGTAATATTTCACAATCAGTGGGATGTTCTGCTTGAAGGTCTCCACCCTCCGGTCAATGGCATGGGCGTTATCGTCCGGCCGGCCCTGCTCCTGCGCCCGTTTCTCCAGACGCTGCCGGAGACGTTGGTTGGAGCAGGCCAAGAAAACCACCAGGTCTGGGGAGCCGATCTGCCAGTGAGAGAGACGAGCACCGATGGCAAGACAGTGGTGAACCCTTCCCTAAGGGGGGTTCTGGAGAGTCCTTGATGGGCCCAACAGGGGTGCTGAGGATTTCAGGGCTACTTGGGAGCCGAGACCCCATCAGCAAAGGGCTCTAATGGCTCCCAGCCCCTCCACATCAACACCCCTCTGTTCCGCAGAGGAGCTGCACATCTCCAATGAATCCTGCCATCCCACAATGGGGTCTGGAGAACCCTGGGGCACCCCTGAATCAGCATGGCCCTGTCTCTCAGGGGCTAGAAGGGTCCAGACATTCCCATGACCCTCAGGGCTGAACTGAGTCAATCATGATCATATCTGGGACCCTGAGAGCAGATGTGACTTTCCCTCTGCAGCACTGGCCTGGCTCTCACCGTCCTCCAGCACTGCGGGAACAATGGCAGGTGCCCGACTTGTCCTCGGAGAGGAGGGGCACTACCGTGGCAGCTCCAAAGCACAGGATGGCACCCGGCGCAGAGTGTGCAGTGGGACCAAAGGTGTGTGTCTTAGGAGAGGAGGGAAAACATAGCTACACAATTGGCCTTGGCCAGCAAAGGGTCACCGAGAGCAATGGTCTTTGTCCTCTGTGTAGTTAGGTTATGCCAGGCCGTGCCCTGTGTCCTCAGAGAGCAGAGCCTGGAGCAGGGGCATACACCCTTAGGCGGGGGGGAGGGGGCAGAATGGAGGGACTCTGCCAAAATCTAATAACCAGAAAAGGGAAAGGATAAAGCAGCACATCCAAGGAGGATAGCACCAGGTGAGGGGATGCTCTTCAGAGAGGTCCAGGGCACAGGTGCCAGAAGAGGGGCACACACCTTCACAGCGGGTGCCTGGTACCCGGTGAGGGCGCAGGGAAAGGCGCAGCCCAGGATGGACAGGAAAGCCTTGTAAAGCCCCTTTGTTTATCCACAGCTGCACCTCACCTGCTCCTCAAAGGTGAAGGCCTGTCCTATTTCCCGCGGGAACCCGTTCACCACGAAGCCTTTGGCATCTTGCTGCTTAATGAACTGCTGCTTCAGCTCCTCAATGGTAGTTTCCTGCAAGGCAAAGAGACCTCTCAAGGGGCTGGTAATGGGGGATGGAGACTGAGCCTCTCACCTACAGGCTGCTGGGCTGAACCCAGCCTGGCTCAGAAGGGACCAAAAAGTCATTCCCAGCTGGTGGCTGCTGGGTGCCCCCGAGTGCAGAAAGCAGGAGCCTCTTGCGGGCTGGATGGATGCCCCTCGGGCCGCGCTGAAGGGGTGATAGGAAGCTCTGGCCAGGACTCACTGGCGGGGCCAGTTCCCCGTTGGCGATGATCTTGGCGATCAGCTCCCACTTCCTGTCGCTAGTGGCATGGTGGATCAGCTGGTTGCGCAAGATCTCACCCACCGAGATGCAGATGAAGCCGAAGTGGGAGGCCATCTTGGTGCTCTGAGTGCCCTTCCCGCTGCCTGGGCCTCCTGCGAAGCAAGAGAGGGTCAAGGAGGCATCTGTGCCTGAGCATCCCCAAGCCTTGGCCAAGAGGCTCTTTCCTTGCCCTGCCAAGGTTTTCCCCAAGGGGTACGTGTGTGTGCAAGTAAGTTACCTACTAGCAGCTCTGGAAAAGCTCAAGTGGTAGTTGTTGTGCTTTTCAAGAAAGAGAACACGGGCTCTACTCCTGGTTTCCCAGATACTCAAGCATTTATCAAGCACCTGTGTCCGTTCTCTGCAGTATGCGCCTTCCACACAGAGGTGCCAGGGTCGAGTCCCCTGTATGGTATTAACCAGCTTTGGGCTTCTTCACTGAATTGATGAATGAGCCTCCAATAAGGCAGCTGAGTTCCCACCATTGAGTACAAAGGCCTGGTTCTTCTCTCACCTACACTGGTGTAAATCATGAGGAAGCAGTTGAATTTCACTGATGTAAGTGTGGGGAGAAGCTGGCTGTAGGCATTAAAGGGGTAGGAGGCCATTTCCCCCAAAATAGCTACACTAGCAACAACATATGTAATTGAGACAACAACCAAATTCCCTCCAAACTCATCAGGAATGGTGGGGAAATAGAGGAGGAAGCAGCCATCCTTAGGGGAATAATAATCCTTCTCCAGCTCCTCCCATTCCAGGATCTCAAAGAGCTTAACACATATTTATGAATTAACCCCTTCCAGCCCCCAGCAAAGCAGTGCAGCATTATTGCCTTTTTACAGATGTGGAAACTGAGGCTTGCAAATTGTCCTCTTCCTTAGTATGTGGCTGTCTAATAGGGAAACCCACTGGAGATTACAGGATGCTTCTTCGTTTGTCTCCCATCTCTATCTCCCTGTCCTTCCTCTGCCTCTCTTCTCCCCTCCTTCTCCCTCTCTCATGCTCAGTTATTCCTCTGCCTCTCTCCAGAGGGATTACCCAAGGTGCATGGCTCATCCCACAGCTGCAGGTAAGCAAGTTTCTCACCGATCACAAAGATGATTTTGGGGCGGGGTCTACTGGGGTTGAAGACGTCATACTCCTGGATCAGTCCAGTGGACTCTGTCATGTCCGAGTCACTCTCGATGGAGAACTGGCTCTGGATGGGTGGCAGGCACTCATACCGGCGGTATGGCCCTGCAAGGGAGTCTGCAGGAGAAACCAGGGGCAATGCATCAGCTGCAGTGGGACTGCACACGGCCCACTCAGGTGGCTGGAGTGCTGCTACACTGAGGAGCTGAGCTGAGTGGCACATACGGATATAGGACACATGGGTGAGCCAGCTAAGACAGGTGTGCATGCAGGTGGGCAACAGGTATGTGCCTGGGCATGTGCAGATGCATACAAGTCTGTGCCAACCTGTGGGCAGACATGCTCACGCATGTGCACTGAGATCTGTGAGCATTTGCACCTGCATGGTCTTTGTGTTGTTCTCAGGCCCCCAAGAAAGTCTGCCCATGAGCAGTCCTGCCCCTGATCCCCCCCTCTCTGAACAGGCACCAGCTCAAGGTGCAGCTCACCTGTCCAGAAAATGGATTTCTTCCCTTGCCCACCATTGACGGGGGGTAAGGTCCACCGCTCCTGGCCAATGAAAGTGTCCCATTGCACCTTCTCGGGACCACCCAGCTCCCGGACCTTCTGCAAGCAGCACTGCAGGTAGTCGATGGGGTCCTCAGGGCAGTAATACATCAAGCCTGTTAGCATGCTCTGGGAAGGAAGCAGACACAGGTCAGACAAGGCGGGGTGAGAGACAGCAGGGAAAAGAGAGGGAGAATTGGGTGGCAAGATTCTGCAGAGCATGGGAGCAGTGATGAAATCTGTGGAGTGCTGGAATCACCTCTTTCTGTTCCTGCTGGGTGGCTGCATGGCTCTGGTGTACTAGGAGGAGGGATGGAGATGAGGGAGGTACTTGTCCCTCCAGGAGCCTAACAGGACACCATACAGCCCTAGTCCTGGCGTGTGTTTATGCTCAGAGACTAACGCTTTCATTACACTGGTGGGTGCCTTGGTTTTACTATGCTTGACGCCTGCATATCTTGCAGTCCAAGGAGACAGTGAGCAAGGCCTGGCTATTCTCAGGTGTGAGGGGGCACCTTCCTCTGAAGCCTGTGGTACTGATGGCTGCAAACACTGGACACTGGGCTGGTTTGACCATAGGGCTGATCCAGTCTGGCAGTTCCTAGAAGAAGGAAAAGCGGCTCAGGAATGTCCATCACACCCGGACTCAGCCAGAACACAAATGCACCCATTGGCAGGAAGAAAAAGGAAGCCGCAGAAGGACTCTAAACCAAGCTGATCTCCACAGAGATTCCACTTGGCTATGAGCAGACTCCTCCCAGCTTCCTTTAGGGACTCAAGGCAGGAGAAAGGCTCTCTGGGGCGCCACGGGTCAGGGATGGCAGTGGCAGCCTGCAGCTTTCTCGTGAACTCCGTAAACAACTGGCTAATGTGGGAGCTGGACAGAAAAGGGGGACACGAGGGTAGCAGAGAGGTAGATAAGCACGCACCCAGTGGCCAAAGTTGGTACTCCAGGGCAGGGGGGTTACTGTATCTCGTGAGCCCTGGGACAGGTGGCTGTCCACAGAAGGGAAGCACTGGAAAGGGGTCCCAAAAGAAACTCCACCCCCAAGGGTTTTAGCAGCACAATGTAGGAGACATGGGAGAGGTTTTCAGGGGGCTAGAAGGACCTTTGAGGATTTGGGTCAAAACAACTCATGTAACTTACATCCCAATCTGCGCCTGAATTACCTCCTCTGTCCATACCATGCCGCAGTTTGGGGCAAGACCCGCACCAAGACACAGTCACATTTCCACTGCTGCCCTGAAGCAGCCAGGGAGCTCCAGCACAGAGATAGGATTAAACCACTTCCCTATATAGCAAGGCAGGGAGTCTACTGCTTAGGACAGGGCAATGGGAGTGAAGAGACCTGGGTTTCATGTGTGGCTCTGCCACTGACTCACTGTGTGACCTTGGACAAATCACATCACCTCTCCATGCCTGTTTCCATCTTTGTCACACGGAGCTGATGATCCTGGCCCACCCTGAGGAAAGGTGCAATTACAGCTCAGCATCCAGGCCCCTCTCTCCAGCAATGTTATACCATGTTCTCTCTGCTTGCTGGCAGCCAGCACAGTGTAGCCCCCACTATTACATCACCTGCTCTAGTGAACCATGGTCATGCTGGGCCCACTAAACTGAGACATGACTCGCCTGCGATATTCTCCGGGCTAGCGCACAGATTCCGAGCACCGAGGCTTGACCATGTCACCTTCACTGCTAGTACAGAACAGCACCTGGGAACCGGCCCACAGATACAGATACAGCACATTGGCTGTGGGTCAGATTCTGCAGTTCACACCAGAGAAGGAACTCAGGAGAGTGGTAGAATAAGGTCCTAGTTGGTGTGAGTGACGGTGGTGGAATCCAGCCCTATCTTATCAGTGCTTAGCAGAGCAGATATCCTCAAAGCACTTTGCAAATATTCACTAACAAATCCTCTTATCAGCCTGCTGAGGCAGGTACCTACAGAGGAGAGAAGTGAAGCATAGAGAAGTGCCAGGTGTCCTGATTCCTCTGCTCCAACCCTTCAGCTCACCTATGTCTCTCTCAGTGTGTGGTATCCACTGCATGATGCTCCCGGGGATAACCAAGGAGCAATAATGAGAGACAAGTGCAGTCTCTGAGCCACATGACCACAGGGTCGCTTACAGCCCTGTGCAGGCGGGAAAATCGCCTTCTTTGATTCCCACTGGAGCTGGTGCTGCTGGCAATGCTGCTCGCTTGTTATATTAATGAGCCACAGCTCGCTCATTTCCATGTCAGTGTTTGCTAACACCCACGATGAGAAGCTTCAAGCACCTCCAACCACTTGAAGCAGCTAGGAACAAAATGGGGGGTGGTGGAAGGGGAGCATGGACGCTCCAGCCCAGCCACAGGAACACACACAGCCTGTGTTGGGGGAGAGGGGTGCATCTGGCAGGATCAAAGCCAACTGCAGGGGATATGAGTGCCACGGCTCCTTTCAAAGTGGTTCCTTCAAAGCGCTGTTGCATGAGAGAGCCTAGGTCTGGGAGCGGTGAGTGCTCCAAGCCAGGACACAGAGGTTTGCAGGTTGCTATGGGCCCCGTCCGGAAGAGTCTTCTGCCATTGGAGAATCATAAATCCCTAGCTCTTGTCATCAGGCGAATGCCAAGCGCTCAGCAAAGATTTGAGAGTTGCAGATGTTAGGCCCAGAAGAGATCATTAGTCACTCACTCTGTTTGCCCTCCTGTAGGACACAGGCTAGAAAATCTCAGCTCGTTACCTGTCTCCTGTGCACATCTTCCGGGAAGGTGTCCAGTCTTGTCTTGAAAACCTCACCAGACGAAGAATCCACCACTGCCCTGAAAGGTTGTTCCTATGGTTAATCACCCTCACCATTAAACAAAATGCTGCCTTATTTCTTCTCTCGATTTGTCTGGATTCAGCTTCCAGCCATCAGTTCTCACCATACCTGTGCATTCAAGGGCTCGTTAGGGATTTTTTCCCCACAGAAGTCCCTATACGCAGGGAGCCAGATCAGAGAGGGGAAGGGACTTGCTCAAGGCCGTAGAAAGCATCAGTGATAGAGCTAGGAAGGGCGCTCGGGAGCTCCCCCCTCATCACGTCACACCCTTGCACCGAGAGCCCTGCTGGGGGGCCGCTGCACTCAGACAGGGCTTGGACTGAACATTTTTCTATAGGGCCCTCCCCGCACGTGCCTTTTCATGCCCTTCCCTGAGTCCCTCCCGACTCTCTTCCCCACTCCTTCACTAGGGTGGGCGAGCCACATCTTGGAGGATGAATTTCTAGAGGCAAGCGAAGATTAGGGGGAGGAAGAGGCAGCAAGACGCCACAGTGACGGGCACTGTGTATGAACCCTGAGAGAGAATGAGTCAGCCATTCTGCCCTGACTTGCCAAGGTGACTGCAGGATCGGGGCAACCAAGCAGCTCAAAGGGTCCTGGCAAGTTGCCGGGGCAGCCCTTAGAATTAACCCTTCAGTGACCCAGGTACCAAGCTCTGGATGCAATTTTGAATGGGCAGTCAAATAAACATGGCCTCACACAGCCAGCAACATCCCCCTGAAAAGCAAACAGTCACGCCCACCAGGGAGGGGACCGGACTAGGGCTCTCCATTCACAAGCCTGGATCACTCTCTATCCCCTAGTAGAGGTAGCTGGACTCCAGCAAGCCACGTGCTGAAAGCCAAAGTTCCAGTGTCACCAGTGTGGCTGAACCAAGGGCTGGTTTTGGAACCCGAGAGCCCTCCACTGGAGGGTGGTAGGAGACCACAGGGTTTTCTTCCAGCCTGTTGTCCCAGTAACAATGTCAGCACTTTCCATACACTGTCAGGCAAGAGAGAGCAGTCTCGTGCATTATGCTCACATGGCAAATGGACAGACTGTGGTTCACACACACTTTTGCTGGCTTGACACTGAATCCAGCAGAAGCCAGGCTGCCCAAAAACATTGCCAGAGGACAGACAGATACAGACACACAAATGCATCGCATCATTAATATAGATTTTTTTGAATTCCTGGAATGCTCTGGGCCACTGAGAACTAACCAGCATGCAGCAGGCAAGTCATCCTAATGCTGCAAGGATTGGTGGCACTCAGGGCCCACAAAGTAGAAACTCCTCTGTTCACCTCCCTGTGCTGGGGCCAGTCAGGTTCTCTTACTCCACAATGGTGACATTTACACCATTACAGCGGGTCCACGTGAAGCTTCAGGTTAAGGGTTTAAGTGCTGGAGGGGCTTTGAATTTCATTCTTCCTTAGGAACGATCTACAGCTTTCTGCAGTGGGGAAGGCCGATCCTCATGCTTCAAGGCATAAGGTGATCACCAGCTGGGGTCAGGATGAAATTCTTCTTCCTGGTTCAGAACTGAGCAGGTGCATAATAGACAGGGACTATAGAAACCAGAGGGAGATTTGGGCCAGATCTCCGGGGCTTTATGTGCTCATTCCGTTTCTGCCTCTGCTCAGCTCTGTGTTTTCAAGCCAGCTGTTACTATAAAACCAAAGGAAAGCCCTTCACAAAACACGAGTAGGGTTATTAGTATGAGCGGCTCCTGCTGGAGCCCATTTTATAGCTGCTCCATAATATTTCGCCCCCTGCCATCGTAGGAGCCCAAGAGTATGGAGCTAATTTCGCAGCACATGCCACTCTCGGCCCAATTTGTAAGGACCGTGGTGAATCTCTCAGTTAATTCAATCATCAAGACTGTCTGATGCCGGCCTTGCTGCTGTGCTGTTAGTGCTTCTTATATATAGGGCCAAGCTCTCGACTCCATTACACCAGTGTAAATCAGGAGTCCACTGAAATCAGTAAAGTTGCTCTGCATTTAGGTTGTAGTTCATGGTCTGGTTCTTCTTCTCCCCACCCAATGCAGCATGGCCTTGTTAAACAGGAAGCACATCAATCTGTTAAACCAGGATATCCAGTCACACTTCATAGGGGTGTTGTGGGGGGGGGGGAGGAAGCCCCCTCAAAAATCAAGCAGCAGAGAGATCACTCAAGCAGTTGTCCCTTTAAAAGGTACAGCAGTTTGGAATTCTATACCAGATGCTCCTGCTGGTGAATGGGACGCTGGACAGTACATCAGCTAGCTGCTTGCAGAAAAATAGCCAGATGCCACATGGGTAACAATGCCATCCCTGAGAGTAACCCCGCAAAACCCCACGAAGACAAATGTGGTCAATTCAGCTCTGGGCTCACCTACTCTGGGTTAGATCCAGGGACAGACACTGGGGCAAGCAAGAGGAGAATCAGGCCCATTCTCTCAATCCACACCCCACATTGCCTGGATTCGAGAGGCGAGAAAGCAGGCACCTAATTTTAATTCTGCCTAGAGTGAAAGCCTGAATGATACCAAGAAGGTTGGGGAGGCCAGAAAGCCATAGGGAGAGCCTACATCCTCAGCACAGGTGGGAAATCCACACACGCAGATTTACTGGATCTCTAATCAGGACAGGACAGTACTGGAGGCAGCAGGTTTCCAGATCAGAGAGGGCTGGGCCATTCCTATCGTCCTTTGAACCTGCCTTTTCTGAGCCTACCCAACTACTGGATGTGGCTGGGCAAAACATACTGCCCATTGGACCAGATATAGCCACAGCCTCCTCACAGAGGTACGGTAGGGAAGGGGACGTGGGGACAGGAAGCACAGGGAGGGGTAAAGCAGATGAGGGTACACAAGAAGGTGGGTTATTCAAGAGCAGGAAGATTCAGGGTGAAGGGGCACTTACGGGGGGGTAGGGTCTACAGGCAAGAGTGGGGATTGGGATGAAGGTAAATGACAAGGGGGTAACTGAACAACTCATGCAGGGGAAAGAGGTACAGGGGAGAGAGGGGAGAGAACAGAAGGAGCCCAGGGATATTAGGGGAGAATGGACTGGGGTGCTGGTGGAGGGCATGGTATATGAGGGGAGGGGAATATTATGAAGGTGCTGGAGGCCTTGAGATATGAGGGGAGGTGAAGGGAAGGGATGTAGTGGGATGGTGGCAGAGGACAGGGGGTTTGAGGGGAGGTGGAGGGGAGGGATGTGGAGGGAGGGTGGCAGAGGATGGGGTATGAGGGGAGGTGGAGGGGAGGGATGTGGAGGGAGGGTAGCAGAGGACAGGGTGTGAGGGGAGGTGAAGGGGAAGATGTGGAGGGTTGGTGGCAGAGAACAGGGTGTGTGGGGAGGTGGAGGGGAGGGATGGGGCGGGAGGGTGGCAGGGGACAGGAGGTGTAAGGGGAGATGAAGGGGAGGATGTAGAGGGAAGCTGACAGGGGACATGAGGGGAGGTGGAGGGGAGGGATGTGGAAGGAGGGTAGCAGAGGGCAGGGTGTGCGGGGAGGTGGAGGGGAGGATGTAGAGGGAGGGTGGCAGGGGACAGGGTGTGAGGGGAGGATGTGGAGGGAGGGTGGCAGAGGACAGGAGGTTTGAGGGGAGTTGGAGGGGAGGATATGGAGGGAAGCTGGCAGAGGACAGGGGATGTGATGGGAGGTGGAGGGGAGGATGTGGAGGGAGGGTGGCAGAGGACAGGGGGTTTGAAGGGAGGTAGAGGGGAGGATGTGGAGGGAGGTGGCAGAGGACAGGGGGCGTGAGGGGAGGTGGAGGGGAGGATGTAGAGGACAGGAAAAAATTTTTCGTGAGGGAAAGTGGAAGGGAGGTTGTACGGAGGACAGGGGCGTTGAGGGAGATGGAGGGAGTTGGAGAGGATGTAGAGACAGGGCATGAGGGAAGTGGAGGGGAGGATTAAGAGAGTGGCAGAGGACAGGGGGTGGGGGAAGTGGAGGAGGATGTAGAACAGGTGGGTAGGGAGGTGTGAGTGAGATGTAGAGAGGTGGCAGAGGACAGGGGCGTGAGGGAGATGAGGGAGGATGTGTGAGGAGAGGTTGGCAGGACAGGGGACCATATAAAGCGGCGGGAGGGGAAGTGGAGGGGAGGATGTAGGACAGGTGGTGTGGGCAGGGAGGAGGAAGTAGAGGGAGTGGCAGAGGACAAGAGGGCTATGAGGGGGATGGAGGAGAGGATGTAAAGGGAGTGGCAGAGACAGGTGTGAGTGAGAGGTGAGGATTGGAGGATGTGGCAGAGGACAGGGGCGTGAGGGGAAGTGGAGGGAGGATGTAGAGGACAGGTGGGTGAGGGAGGTGGAGGGGAGATTGTAGAGGAGGTGCAGAGGACAGGGCCGTGAGGGGGAGATGGAGGGAGATGTTGGAGAGGTGGCACGGAGGAAGGGGTGTTTGAGGGGAGTGGAGGGAGGGATTGAGGGAGTGTATGGAGGACAGGGCTACGTGAGGGAATGGAGGGAGGATGTAGTGGACAGGTGTGTGGGCAGGTGGAGGGAGATCTGAAGGGAGGCGGCAGAGGACGGGGCATGAGGGAAGTTGGAGGGGAGGATTGTAGAGGAGGTGGCAGAGACAGGGGGCGCGTGAGGGAAGTGGAGGAGGATGTATAGAGGAGGTGCAAGAACCAGGGGGCCGGTTGAGGAATTGGAGGAGGTTTAGGGACAGGGGATGAGGGAGGTGGAGGAGGATGTGGAGGAGGTGCAGAGACAGGGCGTGAGGGGAAGTGGAGGGAGAGGAGTAGAGACAGGTGTTCTTGGGCAGTGGAGGGGAGGATGTTAGAGGGAGGTGGCAGAGGACAGGGGCATGAGGGGAGGTGGAGGAGGTGCAGAGACAGGGGTTGTGAAGGGGAGGGTGAGGGGAGAGGCTGCCAAGGGGATAGGGACGTGGGAGGGGAGGGGGAAAGGCGGAGGGTACGAGGCTTGGGGGGGTTACCGGGGGATGGGATGTCTGGGGTCCGGGACACTCTGCGCAAAGGGGGCTGCAGCTGCACCCGGGACCGGGAGAGCCTGCCCCCCCCCCGGCGCTTGGCTGGGATCTCCCAGCGCGGAGCGCGGCGCAGCCCCTCCGCCCCAGGCCGGTCTCCTGCCCCCGGCGCTCACCTCGAAAAGCTGCGGGATCGCTCTGCGCGACAGATAGTCCTGCGCGTCCGCCGCGGTCATGCTGCAGCTCATAGCGCCGGCCCGGCCGGGCAGGCTCCTCCCGCGGGCTGGGGCAGGAGGAGCCGGGTCCTCCCCCTCCCCTGCGCCTGTGGCAGGTGCCCCTCCCCTGCTGGGGAGAGGGTCGGGAGACCGGGCTGCAGGGTGGGTCTTGGAGGAGGGACTGGGAGCTGCAGGCTGTGGGTCCCGAGCTCTAGGATCTGGGGGTTGGAGGCCTGGGGCAGGGAGCTATGGCGCTGGGGCTGCAGGCTTGGGGGTGGTGGCGGCAGGGTGATGTCTCTCTGGAGGGACTGGGGGGCTGCAGGATCGGGGGAGAGGCAGGCTGTGGGGCTGGGACTGCGGGATTTAGGGGTGAGATGCAGGCTCTGGGGCTGTAGGATCTGGGGAGAGGAGGAGCTGCAGGCTGGTGGGTCAGGGGCTGCTGCTGGGGGCGGGGGCAGGGGGAAGGAGGGACAGGTGCAGGCTGTGGGTCCGGGGCTGGGGGCTGCCGTGAAGCCACTAGAAATGAGGCTGCGGTTCAAGCAGCTGAGAAGACGAGTCTGGCAGACACCTCAGTCTACTGACTGCTGCCGAGTGGCAATAGAGTCAGAAGCTGCCTTCCACCCACCCCCTGCCCTCACAGGGCTGGATAAAGATCACCTGTCCTCTCAGTGAATCACGTTCCACTTGCAGGGGTCTTTTGGCTGCCGTCATCCAATCAGCTCTCCAGCGGGGGGTTCAGGAGAAAAGGGCAGACCTTGAATTTCTAGGAGAAAACAGAAGCAGACACCCCACCCCCTCGTTTCTGGATTGGAGGGGTCCCTTTTCAGGCCTTTTTCCTGCACCACAAGGAAGCAAAGTCAGGTCTAGTTCTGTTTAGCTTTGCTGTGGCAGCCCCAATCCTGCCCTAGGGCCAGCACCAGTATCACTATCTCCCAGCCTGAAGATGCACAAGAAGGACCCCAAAACGGCCACAAATACGCAGGACTTATGTAACATGAGGAACTATCAGGCGGAGATCAGGCCGCACTTCATAGGCTGCACCCAGACACCACAAAGATGGCCCTTCCCAGGTAACATATGGGCTGAGCAATCAGGCACATCGGTATCCCTCCCTACTATCATTTTACCTGCAGGACCCTTGGGACTTGAAATCCTGATGCTGGACTAGTCAGATTAGGAAGGTGTGTACATAGCAACTATGGCTTTGCTTTACAACGTAACTGTTTATTGTGGGGGGGGGGGGGCTATAGCAAAGGGCAATTGAGATCAGCCAGCATCAGAAATTGGTCCTCAACTGTGTCTTGTTTTGTTCAAATTTTGCCAGGGCCTGGCTTTTTCCTCTATCTAGCACCCATCACCAATGTATCTGGACAACTTCCCACTATTAATAGATGTGGGCCCACAACGCACCTGAATGAGAGGGAAGGAGTATGAGCCCCATGGCAAACTCACAGGGAGATTAAGGGCTTTCCCCATAAGACCTTTCTTCCTTCCACTCTCCCGTCTGTCCTAGCAAGAACCTTCCACCACCGACCACTATGCTGGACTCTGCTTTTCAGAAGCATTCACACTGGAGACCTAGAGAAAACTACATGGGAAAGGAGGTCACAGTATTATACAGTTCACAGGGCTGGCGGGTGAGAGGGCATCAAACACTTTAATGAACCAAGTCCGTTCCGTTGTCACCAGTAGACTTTGCTAGGCAGGGCAGGCTCTCTCTGAGGCTTTGGAATGACAAAAGATCCAAATTCACAGAAACATGGCGGCTAAGATCATAGCAATATTTATTCCCTTACAAAGCGTTACAAAACATTCACTCCTTGCTGATTTGACAGACAATCCCAGATACAGGGGGTCCCTAAGAAGCAGTAACACAGGTCCAGGCTACCAGATGTGTTATATTGACACTTCACAGCAGCTCACGAGGATCTGGGCCTCTGTGCTGAGTGAGGGGACCTGCAGTCAGAGAGGGCCTGCCCCCCGGCTAGCTGAGCTGAGGATCTGGCACAGAGCGACTGTGCTCCTTTAACCTGGACATTCTAGTACTTTGAACCCCTTAAAGGGGCTCTGGCAGGTAGTCTAGGCTCAACAACCAACACTTTTACATTGGTATAATCTAACCAGGCTCTAAGAAACCTTTGCACACCATGTATGTGAGGATCTCACACAGTGAATTAAGCCTCACAATGGCCCTGTGAGCTCTATTATGATCACGACTTCCCTTTGACTGGTGGGAAACTGAGGCACAGGGAGGCTGCAGCGTCAAGAACAGAATCCAGGAGTCCTGTAAGGCTGCATTTGAACATAAGCCAACTGGATTCTTAGTACCCCGCGTGTTTGGTTTTTTAAATCCATGACTCCATGGCTGAAAAACTGATTAAAAAAGGAAGAAAAAAAAAAAGCCAGTAGTCACTATCTGTGGATCTACAAGCAAAACATCACGTTCCTCTGGCTGCCTGCACAGCACCAGGAGCAAATGAACAAATGCTTTCCCCCATGCTGTTGTGACACCATCCGTGCAGCTCCTGTATAAAAAAGGATGTTGTGGTCAGATAAGGTGCCACAGAGGTTAATGCTACTGTTAAATCAAGAGGCAGTGTCGAGATCCATTCAAAACACTGGAAAATGGCCCCGCTTGCCAGCTGGGGAAGGATGGAACTGGGAGGGGAAGAAACTGCATTCCCAAGTTCTTCCACAGCCCAAGCAATGGAGAGAGATGGGGGGGAAAAAAAAAAAAAAGCAAACCTCAGCACCCCATTTATTTGCATTGCTGGTTATTTTTATAGCAAACGTCTCACATTAAATGGTTCAACCACATGCTGTTATGTTACCATCCAGGTTTTTACATCACACTTTCTATTCAGGTTCCATTTATAGTTTATAAAGGGTTAATAAATGATTAACAGATGTTCTCATAAATAGCTAATCCATTGTTATTAGAGAACCTAATAGGTTGCTTATAACCAGGGCTCATTACCATACATATGCCTTCTACTGATGTGCTTCTAATTCATGCTACTTGTGTACATAACAGACTTCTATTCATCATTTATTAACCCTTTATAAATGCAACTTTATATTCAAGAGTGACTGATTTTTATAGGCACTACCCAGCCAAGCGACTTGACAGTTCTGTTCAAAGGATCATTCGTGGAGTTGTTTAAGCAGATCAGCCGTTTACAGAAGCACAGAAGAGAAGCAGCAAAGACAAAATCAAACCAAAAGAGGATCAATCCTACTTCCCTTACTGCATTGTCCAGAATCCTATCTAGTTTTGCAGAATTTGCCAGCACAGTACAACATGTACGGCTGGGCTTTCCAAAGGGTCCAAAACACATTACGGGAGCAAGGCACCTAACAGCATTCAATCCCTTTGAAGGCACGGCCTGGCACACACACGTGCTTGGCACCCATGATTCCCAGTGATGTAGATGGGGGTCAGACTAGCAAGCTGACATCAGTGGAGCTGCAGGTACCAGGCACCCAACTGGGTTTGCCTCTAAGCCTCCATATCTCACCCTGCTTCTTGTGAAGTGGTTTTTAAAATATATTAACACAACTATTTTAGGAAACCAATACAAATGCAAGGACCAGGGGGGAAAAACCCACTCCCTCCCCCCCCAAAACATCTCAACAATGTTGCTTTGAACACCCCCAAAGGTCCTGGCTATGGTGGGAAAGTAGCAGCTCCATAGCCTTTGTGCGGAAGGGTAGCCAGGTCTTCTCCACTGGCTGTGGCATCTTTTCCAAAGCTACGTCCTCTAGGGTGGCAGTGATGTGTAGAATAGGCACCATGGTACCCAGCAAGGTCACAGCTGGTGACACACTGCTGGGCACAGTTCGCTTCCTGTGTCCTGAATATCAAGGGTCACAGGACGCTCAGTCACACTGGTGTAAATCCAGAGCATCTCCATTGACTGTAGTAACCAAGAGCAAAGTTTGTTCATCTCAGTGGATATAGATTTGGCTGATCTTCTGCCGGGTGGGGGGGGGGGGAAGGCATTTTCTTCACCAAGGGGCATTTGTAAGTTTCAAGGTCCCCTTCCCACCTCCTTGCCATCACGTTCCTGCATGGGTTCCCTTCCCAAAGTGCAGGGCGGGAATCACCTCTTGCAATACCAGCCATGATCAAGACAACTGCACAAGGGCCATTCCCACCTGTGGGTGTCAGAGTTGGGGGGGGAGGGGGATCTGCTCCCAGCTCACACAGCCACGATACAATTCCACTCCAGGGCTGCGTGGAGAATCTCTCTGCTGCAGGGAGGTGTGCTCCCATTCAACCCCCAGAGGTGGAGTACAGAGCTGATGGCTTTTCCTCCAGCACGTCTATCAGTCTCTCCCTTGTTTTCAAAGAAAATGCTGCTGTATTCTACAGACACGGGGCTGGAGTCTGACCTCATTTACCCTGGTTCAGCTTGAGCAGGCTGGCTGCTGATTCACCCTGGTGGACACGGGATCAGAGTCAGGCCCCTGCGCTGTAAACAGTTCACAGTCAGGTTACTCCAGGGCCCAATCCTGCAGCCCTGCCCCAGACAAACATCCCACTGGTTGCAGAGGGGAGTTTTGCTTGAGTGAGGATCTGGCCCACCGTGTTTTGGGCTGTTAAAAAAAATACTGCAGGCTTTTATAGTGTTTGTTTCTGTAACTTGGAGATTTTCAGCAGCTATTGCCAAGGACCAGGGAAGGGCAAAATCCAGCCTAGTGGGTGACTAGAAAGCAGCCGATGGCCTCAAGCTGAAGTGCACCTTTCATGCAGCCCCTGAATTGCTGGGGAAGGCAGAGAGGGAAAATGACCATGAGAAATGGCAGAGGTGGGCTGGGGATATGAGAGCAGGACAGAGGGAGAGCGTGGGAGTAAACACAAGGGGCCCAAATCTATTAATCTCAATCCATGATTCTGCATTGCTGTCATTTAAGAGCAGGTTAGACAAACACCTCTCAGGGATGGTCTAAATAACACTTAGTCCTGCCATGAGTGCAGGGGACTGGACCAGCTGACTCTCAAGCTCCCTGCCAGTCCTATGATTCCCCCCAGAACTGAGTAACTCCAAACCATAACAGGAGCATTTCACACCTACTCTACCCTGAGGCAACAGGGATCAAGCCTAAGGGGATCTACACTAAGAACAGAGCCATGTCTGACACCCACACACGGTCCCCTCAGCTGTGCACGTACATGGAAGAAGCCGTGTGCAGCAAGCACGGAGCAGAGACCTCTCCCAAGCAGTCATGATCAGCGCTTAGTAACGAGTCTCAGCGCCTTAATTTAAGGAGCTCTCTGTAACCTGGGGCATAACAGATCCAGTGGCAGGGGTCAGAGGCAGCCAGGCAGAACAGCGATCAGACAGACAGAACATGGGAGGCAGTGAAAAGTGCTCCTGGTTTGAGATGCTGAGGGTACGATTTCCACTTCCACAGTATTGCTGCCCTCTCTTACTACATGGCCACTTGCTCTCCCTGTGCAGACGTTTCATTGGCAAGAGGTGTGCATATTGGGGGGTGGAGAGGCAGTGCCAATGGTACCAGAAGCAGCAGCAGGAAAGCATATTCAAGAGGAACTGCCCTGAAAATGATATGGAGAAGCCATGCAGAGTGAGCCTAGCAAATGGTACTGCCTCTTGGACACCAGCAGGGAGCGCCACTGCCACACACAGACAGGACAGGCAGTGAGTGCACCAGCAGCTGTAAGGTCTCTGCAGGGCTGCAGCAAGGACACGAAAGCAGGACGTGCAGCCATGCAGCTGGGGGGGGGGGGGTCACTGCTGTGTCCTGTCTAGGAGTGGAGGAGGAATTGCAGCCCATGTGGACAGAGCTGGGCGGGGGGTAGGTGGGGAGTCTTAAATAAACCACAGCCCCAGGCCTCCCAGCCCAGTGGGGGCAGCCAGCGTGGCCACATGCTACCAAATCTTGATTTCACAAGTGGGGTTAAAGGAGGGCAGGGACCAGCTGCCAGCCCTGCCAGCCAGTGGAAGGGGAGCTAGGACAGCAAACACCCTGGCGCGCAGCTCTCAGACTGGGCTTTGTCCAGGACAGCTGGTGATGCCAAAGCAAGACTCCAGAGGCCCAGTGCCCTCTACAGCTGTGAAAAGACAAAGCCCTGTAGGCATCGGTGCCCTTGTGAGACTGATACCCCCTTGTCCCCTAACACACCTCCTAATGACTGTCACACACACACACCCCTCAGTGCCTCCCAGTGACCGTGACATACATCCAATGTGACGGTGACACCTTCCCTCCCCCCAAACACAACCCTCCCACTGACCATGACACTCCCCAACACAACACCCCTCCCACACCCCACAGGGATCAGCCCCAGGCAGCAGGGCAGAGAGCTATCAGGGGAGAGTGGGCTCTGTCATTGTCACTTATGGGGGTCAGTGCTTGGACAGCCTGTTGAAATGTGTCTCATGCCCCCTCCTGAGCCCTGCCTCAGACCCACCTGAGAAGTCTACGCCCCTGAGGCTGGTCTCTTATAGGCCTCACTGGAAACTTGGAGATGCAGGTGGTAGTTTCGCAAGGCAGAGGCTGCCTGGAGCAGGGTTGCACTGTACAGCAGATACAGCCTTTCGGGTACTCAGTATAAAGTTGAGCCTAGGAGAGCTGAGAGAGTTACAGTCCTCCCACCTCGGAAATACACTCTCCAGAAGCCAAGAGAGGCGAGACCAGAGCCGCCACCAGAGCATTAAGTAGGGGTCAGCCGTTCCATCTGGGCACCCAGCGATTGTTCCCACTCACTCTTGGGCCTCTGAGCTGATCGCCGGCGAGGGAGTGAGGTGACCTCAAAGCAGGGAACCAGTGATGTGCACTAGGTGTGTGGCCTGTGGGGGGGAAGGGGACACCATGAATCCAGCAGTGCCCGGTGTGTAGCAGGACTCCCTGACCCTTGGGACTGCAGGCCAGGTCACTGGAACCAGCCCAGTCCCTTCCTCCCCTCACCCAATCCTTCTGGCCCTGGACAGCCTGTAGTGCGGGGCCTCCTCCTTCAGAGCCCAGCCTGGCTCACAGGGTTAACCAAGAGATGTTTTCCCATCCAGGTGGAGTTATGCCACTACTGGCACCAGCTGCTGGGTTGGGCACTCGAATGGCTCCATGTCTCCTAGGGGAGCCCCTAGTCCCAGGCCGGGTGGGAGAAGGTGATGTTGTAGAGGCTGGCCCAGCTGGCAAAGACCCATTTCTCCGTGATGAAGCGGTGGTGGTTGCCCTTGTGGCTGCGCTCATTGTGGATGTAGGTGGTGCACTCATCCGGGCCCTTGGGCTCGTAGTAGTGATATGCCATCTTGCCCGGCTGAGGTCTCCTGCTGCAGAGGACAGAGTTACAGGGTGAGCCGCTGAGGCGCTGCCAGCAGATGGCCAAGCGCTGGGATCCCAGAAGGGGCACCTGGGGGGACCTGGGTTCTTACCTGCAGTAGTTAGGGGGGACCATCCCGTAAACATGCACCTTGTCACACAGCTCCACAGCAATCACCATGGTGAACCAGCCTGTGCTCAGCCACGACCGGGACTTCTCCCTGTGAGACGGGGAATGGCAGGGGGCCGGCAGAAGGAGGGGAAGAGAGAGAGAAGGAGGAGATGGAGAGAGAGAGAGAGAGAGAGGAGGGGGATGCCAGGAGAAGAGTGATGAAGGAAAGGAGTGTAGGATGGAGATGGGGGAAGGACAGGGAGTGATCAGTTAGGAGAAGATGGGAGAACATAGAATTATACTGATGCCAAGTTTTTGATTCTCCCATTTGATTCCCCCATCCCCACCCCATTTCTGCTCTCCCAAGGCTCCCCATCACCTGAGCAGCCTGGCTCCTCCTTCCCAGCTAGGGACCAGGATGCACTGCCAGGCAGGCGAGTGGCTCCAGAGGGCAGCATGGCCTCTTTTCATGGGTGTGCACCACAAGACAGCCCAAGTCAGTGGCATTGCAGCAGGGGCAGACAATAGGAATGGGCTGGCCAGTGGGGCTGGGGCTCCAGTCACCAGGCGTGAGAATGCTACTCCTTGGGGAATTCTGCACCACTGCGCAATGCAGAATTTTGCAGAAATTAACATTGGGTGCGCAGAATTTCCTTTCCCCCACAGAAATGGGATGCAATACTGCTAACTGCCACTAGACCCACCAGAGCCCAGTTTGCACACAGAAGACATGCAGGGGGCAGGGAGAGGGAGTTTGAGGGTTCTGGGCAGCTGCAGCTCCCAGCATGCCCTGAGGAAGGAGAGGGCGGCTCGCAGGAAAGTTCATGCAAGCCTGGGATGGAGCATCAGGCTGTTTCTCCCTCTGGATCCCTGAGCGAGGGGGAGCAGGTCTCTGGGCTGGGGGGCCACGGCTGGGGGTGTGTGTGTAGGGGAGACTCTGGGCAAGGGGGGGCCCTGCAGCAGGGCTTGGGGGGAGCGGTTGTGGGTGTCTGGCCCCCTGTCCGGGCTTGGGGGGCAGAGTAAGAGGAACTGGGTTATCCTATGGGTTTCTTTAACTCTCTGCTCCTGGGGGAATTTCTGTGTGTGTCTGTATTGTTACAGACATACTTGCTGAGAGGTATTTTGAAATAAATGACCAAAACAATTGAAAGTGGCGTGATTATGTAGTAATGTTCTGACAAAAAAAGTTTGCAGAATTTTAAAATATTGCGTGCAGGATTTATGGGCGCAGAATGCCCCCTGGAGTAGAATGGGAATGGGGCTCCAAGGTACCTGTCCTTCCCCGTCTCTCCCCGGAACAAGTCGTCGAACTGCTTCATGCGCCCAGGGGAGACCACGTAGGCCGACACGTTGGGGAAGGACATGCTGACGCGCTGGAGGATCTTGAGCAGGCTCTTCTGCATCTTGCTGGGTGGCCCCCAGAAGATGAGGATAGTCTCCGGGGTCTTGTTGACAAACTCCTGTGGCCTCTTCAGCACCCTGTAGACACTGGAGTGAGCCACCACCCGGATTGTGGTCTTGTTGCCCATGTCTGCCTCGTAGCCGGTGGTGGGGGCGTCGTTCATGCGGATGACGCACTCCGATTGGTCGATCTCTGAGCCCAGTTTGCTCCCGAGCAGGTGGCTGGAGCTGGTGATGATCACACACTGGTGGCAATGGGAATTCAGGGTCTGGGGAAGAAACCATCATTAGCAAGGACCCTGTGACCAACTCAGACCTCCCCACCATCACGACCCCGTGCCCCTTCCCTGCTTAGAATGCCCAGGAAATGGCGAGAACAGAACTGAGACCCATCTGCTCCAGAGACACTGGCCCCTGGCACTTGAGCTACCAGGGGTTCTCTCTAAGGGGACAGGAAATAGGGCTGTTTTTTGGGTATGGCACTGGGCTGGGACTCAGGAGATCTGGGGTCAATTCTTGGCTCTGTCACAGACTCCCTGGGCAACTCTGGGCGGTCACAATCTCTCTGTGCCTCGGTTCCCAGTCTGTGAAATGAAGCCAGGAACACTTCTTTTGTCTATTCAGACTGGAATCTTTTCTGGGTAGCAACCATCTATGTGGATGCACAGCACCCAGCACAATGGGATTCAGATCGGAGAGCACTGCAGTGGAGGGCAGTGCTCCACACTCACTAGCTAGTTCACTACCACACTGCCCTTTGATAAGCACCTTCCGTCCGAGGAGCCCAACCTGCTTACCAGACATTCCTTAACGAACCCTCTGAGCCTGCCTGGGAATTACTGCCCCCATTGCACAGATGGGCAAACCAGGGCACAGAGGGTCAAAGTGACTTGCCAAGGGCCGGTTAGTGAGCCAGAAGCAGAGTTGGCAACAGAGTCCTGAAGACCCAATTCCCAGTCCCTTGCTCTCAGGAATGGGTGGTGCTTCCATAATAGAAACACAAAGGTCTATTCTCCAGCTCAGCGGCTGCAATTTGTGTCATGTCACCTCTGCTCCACCAATGCTCACTGGGCAGGGTGCAGCCATACGGAGGCCAGAAAAGCAGTGGCCCTTCATGCTCCTAATGCACCAGCACGCTATCGCATGGCTCCTCCCAGCGATCTATAATCCAGCCCTTCATTCCCCATATAAAATGCCCACTGGGCTCACCCCAGAGTTCCGGGAGCCAGACTGCGACAGGACCACAAGGGAGTGCCCCATGGCTCAGCCGAGGTGGGCTGCACCATACCTTGTTTCCATAGATGGGGAGGTAGCCACTTTTCACCCCCCATTTCCTGAAGTTGGGGGGACGATGGGATTTTCCCCGCAGGGCGGTGTAATGAAAAACTTCGTTCCCACTGTTCGAGCTGTAGATGATCAGCAGCATGATCAAAGCAAAGAGAACCAGGAAGATTGCAGTGCGCTGGCCCTGGGGTCAGGAAGGGAGAGAGCAGGACTGAGACAGTGCAGCGTCTCCAAGTGCCCTGCCTTTCCGAAGGAGCCTGGGAAAGGGCAGACAAGGGGACCGGCAAAGCTTCTGCAATGGTCTGATAAATGACTGAGAGACCAGGGGCCTAACCCTCACGAGCCTCATTCTTTCCCCCTCCTCCCCTACCTTGCCAGGAGCAGCAGCTGGTCAGGATTCCAGCCTACAGCTACCACAAGCCTCAGATTTTAGGTGCCCAACTTAAAATACCCCGGGCATGACTTTTGGAAGCACTGAGCCCCTCTGCCTGTCCGGCAGCAGGTTTTCCACATTGCCCTCCCCGCCCTCCAAATCAGCGGTAGCTGGAAAAAGTGGCTCTCCATCCCAGGGAAGAAGGGGCATCTCCCAGAGCTCTCTAGTGCCCCTCTGTCCCTGACATCAGAGATCCCTGCCCTTCAAATCAGTGGTAGCTGGAAAACGTGGCTCTCCATCCCAGGGAAGAAGGGGCATCTCCCAGAGCTCTCTAGCGCCCCCTCTGTCCGTGACATCAGAGATCCCTGCAGCTAACACCACAGCTAAGGGCTCCAGAAGCACAAACACACCCATGTTCTTTGACATGCAGCCACGGCCAATTCCCCCCTCCCCAAGCTCTGCTGTGACACACAGAGGGATGTCAAGGGAGAGTTTGGCAATGGGCAGCTTTTTAAAGGAATATTTGCCAGGCTTTAATGGGACATTACCCCAAGCCCAGATGCACCGGAAGCCAGATGCTGCTTTAAGCATTGTAACATTATCCATCATGGCCAGCAACTGGCCAAGCTTTTTGCCTCCATGTGCTGGCTTTGTCTGGGATGTGGCAGCAAAGAGACCAGGAATGAAAGGGTTAATTGTGCATTATGGGGTGATGGTGGCGGTGGTGTCGGGGGGAGCGCAGCCCTGCAAGAGGCTGGAATTAAGGGGAGCTGGTGGTGCTGGATGGATGCAGCCTCAAGTAGAGCAATCAGCATGTGCAGGCTGGGGGAGCAGAGGACAGGCCTGGGCTGCGGCTTGTCCCTGGTTAAGTGGGAAGATCCCAGCAGGGAGGCCAGCTAACAAGACAGTTGTGCAAAGAGACGGGGGCCCTGCAGCTTCCACTCTGTCTCTGCAGCAGTGTGCTGGCTCCGTTAGAGCAGGCACCAGTCGCATCAGAGCTTTCATTACAAACTCCATGGAAAGGGCAGGGACCTTATTGTGAAGGTATTTATCACAGAGAGTGGATGGGATTCCCCCCACCCCCCGCACACCTTATAATAAACCACATCTCACAGAGCCAGAGATAGAGGGAATCTTGCTGACTTTGAATTTATGAGACTATCCTGCCCTCAAATTAGAAGGATTCAGACACTCCCGCCTTCCTATAACCACCACCATGCTTCACCCTGGTCTACTCGACCTAGACCCTGGTGTAGACGCAGCTAGGTCGATGGAGAAATGCTTCCACTGGCTTAACTACCGCCACTCAGGGAGGTGGAGTTCCTACAGTGACAAAAAAAAACCCTCTGCTGCTGTAGGATGCGTCTACACTGCAGGGTTATGCCACGGTAGCCCCCCTAGTGCAAACAAGCCCTTACATCAGGGTTCGGCAACCATTCAGAAGTGGTGCACCAAGTCTTCATTTATTCACTCTTATTTAAGGTGTTCTATGCCAGTAATACATTTTAACATTTTTAGAAGGTCTCTTTCTATAAGTCTATAATATAGAACTAAACTACTGTTGTATGTAAAGTAAATAAGGTTTTTAAAATGTTTAAGAAGCTTCATTTAAAATTAAATTAAAATGCAGAGTCCTCTGGACCAGTGGCCAGGACCCGGGCAGCATGAGTGCCACTGAAAATCAGCTCAGGCGCTGCCTTTGGTACGCTTTCCATAGGTTGCCTACCCCTGCCTTTCATTAGGGGACTTCAAAGCCTCTTTCAGAAATGGCCAAATGTTACTATTTTACACAGGGAAAAACTGAGGTACAGAAGCTCATATTAGGCAAGTCAGTGGCAGAGCTGGGTGCAGAACCCAGCAGACCTGATTCCCGGAGCTGGGTGCTAACCACTAGTCAATGCTACCTGAGGCAGAGGGGCCAAGAGTCAGTGCTTGTAAAGGGACTTTCCTAGAGAACACTGCCAGGACCTCCTACAACTTATTATTCTAGTGTGGCTACTGCCGCTCCCTTTCAGCTTCATTACCACGGCTTTTTCCTACTCTCCTTTTCTACTTGTATTTCTAGCCCTCCGTTCCTACCTTTGGGGTTACTAGTTTCTTTGGCCATTTTATAAAATTGCATTTGTCTTCCTTAGTTGGATATGCAGGGAGGGGGAAATCAGGGAGCACAGTCACCCTGATGCACTCTTGTTGGCCTAACGATTCTACAGGCATAGTTCTTCTGCATGTTTTTTCTCCACTATTCTGTGTAGGAGTGAATTCTTCTCATAATCATCTCATCATGCCCTGGTGCTCTCCCATTTGTCTGTCATACCCACCTGCCGCCTCTCATCCCACACTACAAATACAAATGGTCAGGGGCAGAGACCGTATTTTTGTTACACGTGTGTCAAACACCTACCACAATGAGACGCTGCTCTCCAGTTGGGGCCCCCAGCCATGACCTTAAACCAAATAATTTCTGCATGGATGGAACCAACTGCAGAACAGGGATCTTAGCTGTTAGTTCGGTCTATGCAGGAGTAAACTCTTGTTGAATCGGATGCATAGACATTAGCTGTGTTTACAAAGCCTAATGCAAGCAGAAATGTTGTTTTTTCTTTTCAATTCAATGAAAACAAGCGGATTTAAAAACCAACAACAATTAAACATGCTCCCCCCAGAACCATGAGCACAAACAACTTTATGCCAGTTCCCAGAATTGAAACAAAAGTGAAACTGACCAGGCTGGCTTCACCATCCAAATTCTGTGAAAGGCAAAAAAAAAAAAAAAAAAAAAGTGAAACAGCAGCTTAAACGGACACGAGTGAGCTCGCCGATGTTCCAGGGTTATATTATTAGCAAAAGAGGAAAGGAAGCTGGTTTTCAAAAGCAGTATATGCCCCTGCCTCCTCCCCGCCAGTTACACCAGTGCAGGGCAGGATGTGGCACTATGAAGCATTCAGTATTGGACTAACTCTGCTACCAATGGTAATTCCCACTGGCTTCCATGGCAGCTGTTAGGCCAGTGCTGAACACTTCTGACTATCCCTTCGTCATGCTGACCTGTTGTTCTCTCACATATTTCTCTGATACCTGCCAGGGCTACATGCGTTGAGTCTTGGTTTCCTCCCTCCCAACTGCAGAGGGAGTAGGTGTGTTTGTGCGCGCGCGCTATGTGCCCCTCTGTTCCCTGGGCAATCTGCTACAGAACCTGCCTGCAGATCACCCCAAGCTCATTTATTTCACCTGGTCTATTTGTCAGTGTTTCTTGGGCCGTTCCTCATGTGAGCTGGAAAGCCTGTGGCTGGGGGTGCCTGCTGGTTATTGTGCCAGATTTATGGGAACTGCCTGGCTATGTGGATGCTCTGTATTTTAGGCCTCACATTTGGTTGATACTGTATAGTGCTTACTGGCGCCTTGCAAACACTTCGATAATCCACAGAAGTCGGAAAGCACCTTACACTGCCTCAATCTCTGTGCGCTGGTGACTTCTCCTGTTTGGGCTCCTTTTGGTTGACACTAACTTCTGTCTTGTTGATTTAACTGTATATCAGTCAAGAAAAAGAGAGTGAATTCCTTGAAAGGTCAGGAGGGCATGAGAAGAGACAGCTGCTGTGCAGCTGGTCAGCGCATACTAAAGTTCAGACCTAATGTTCGTTCTCTGGCATCACTCGGCTGATTTCATCTATTTTTTAAAAACGAAATAAAGGGATTTAGAACCACCAGGATGCACTAAACTGTGCTAAAGCTTTGTGGGTAGCCTTCCTGTACCTTGTCCTTGCCTTCCCCATCCTCTCCTTCAGGGCTGGATCCAAAGCCCACGGAAGTCAATGGGAAGAGTTTTTAGATCAGATCCTCTCTTGAAGCAGGCAGGAGCATTGCCTGTGCAAGGACTGAATACCAGCACTGAGATACCCAAGTGACAAGGGCTGGCTGGAAAGATGGAGAGAGAGACGAAATAAAAACTCTGATAGCACCTTCATAATTTGGCCTGGAATAAGACACTGGGGAAAGTTTAATCTAGGTCTTATCTGGCTTTTCTCTTCCTCTCTTAGGCTCACTGAAATGCTATTGTTCACGCTCACAGCCACAATTCAGCATGCTGCATCAGTCACCATTAGATCATGTCTCAGAAACACCCTTTCAACCTGTCACACAAAACATCAGTGCTCAACACAGAGGAAAGAGAACACCAACTGCTTGTGTGTGTGTGTGTGGGGGGGATCGGGGAGTGGTGGGGGGACAGACACAACTCACCCTCCAGGCCCTTCGATCCTGGATTACATTACAGCAGGAAGTCTCATAATTCCCTGTTGGAATAGGAGGCCTCATCTTTAGGCAAAAGTCCCATGAACTGCAGGAGCAGGCCCCAGTGCTGCCTTCCTTGACTGGAAACTAACAAAGGCTAATAGGCTATGGAGCAGCACAGGGACCCAATACCCCAGCAAGCTACCAGCAACCTGCCAGCTGCCTTCTGTGCCAGGAACCTCAGATGGACATAAGCCAAGACTGCGTTTTCTCCTCCCTCAGAGTTAATTTGTTTTCAGAGAGACTGAACCTCAGGGCAAACACTCCTGGGTGGGGTTTATTCACTTCCCTGCCCTCTTTCCAATGAAAGCTCAGCTGGATTTCATGGTGCATTTGAAAACAGAGCAGCTCAGTAATCTAGAGCTGGCAGCTAACGAAACCCAGCTCCCACAACAAGGCAGATACAGGTTACCTGGCTACTATTTCACCATGACTTCAGGGTACAAAGATTTGATGTGAACTCCGCTACTTGGTGCGCCTGCTCTGAGCCGTTGAGAATGCACAGATCTCCTGGAGAGGAAAACCACTAAGACACATCTTTCCTGCATGGCCTCATCTGCATAGCACTTCACAAACATGAGTTAGTCAGTCCTCACATCAGGCTTGAGAACAGAATCAGATACATTAGCCCTGTTTTACCAATGGGGAAACTGAGGCACTGAGCGCTTTGGGATAGGGGCTGAGTCTACGGGCAGCACCCAGCACAATTGGAGCGCTGATCCCAACTGGGGCTTCTGAGGGCTACTGTAATTAGCATTAAATAACCAAATAATAAGAGATGAAGACCAATTTTTTCAAAGATGGCCACTGAGTTTGGGTGTCCAACCTGAGTCACCGTGGGCCTGATTTGTAGAAGGGTGGCGCACCTGCAGCTCCAGCCAAAGTCAACAGGAGCTGTGGGTGCTCAGCAGCACTGAGCAACAGACCCTGCGTGTCTCGAATTGGAGCTGGTTTTTGTAGATGTTGGCTCTAATGACTGCCCAGGGTCATGGCTGGGATTAAAACCCAAGGGCCCTATTCTCCCACCACAGGACACAAGGTCCCACTGGACCTCAGAGAGAGTTTCTCCTACCCGATAGCCACGGGGCTGCCTGGGACCCAAAGCAGTTTTCAGACTGCTATCACTAATAGGCAGAATCCAGGAAAACAGACGCAGATGAACATACACGGCTGTGATGGAGCAGAGGGCGAGGTTGGCTGGGAGAGAACCATCCCTCATGTCAATGGAGTTCCACCAGAGCTGGGCTGACCAGCAGTCTTACTGGTGTGGGGAGAGGGGGAAGTGGTGATGGGGAGGGTAACGATGCCCAGAGCAGTCCAGAAGAGGAGGGCAGGGCAGTGGTGGAGTAAGAGATGAATGCTGGAAGGCTTGAAGAGAAAGGTCAGAGCTGAGAAACCTAAAACCAGGCAAGACTCCACCACTTCCCAGTTCAGTCACAAATCTAAAGCTCTAGCCAGGCTCCCCGAGGCTCAGAGATTTTTAGTGAGCCCCAGAGGCTCCCACTGTCTCAAGCAAGAGTCCTCCCCATGAATCTCTAAGCAAGAACTACAGGGTCCCCTCATATCTCCCACGAGACTCCCTTGTGCCTCATAGGAACCTGGGCCGATGCACAGATTCTGCTGAAAACCAAGTTAAGTCCCCCAGTTCTGCCCTGACTTGAGGTAAAGTCTGGACGTTTCTCTTGAGACTGGATCTGCTCAGATGCCCCCTGGGCTTCTGACCATGGGCTGGGATCCTCTTCCCTGGAGTCTGGTCCTCTGGTGAGATTTCTGCTACCTCCTGCTTCCATCAAGGCTGGAATGAACCACCCAGCATTGCTGTAGCTCCCTCTTTCAAGAGCCCGGAGGACAGGGCAGGAGGTCATGGTTCAGTCAGGGCCGGCTTTCCCCAGTCCCGAGTGACAGGCTTGGCTGAGCAGCCTGAGGAGCAAGGAACACCTTCCGCTGGCTCCCTCTGTGACCCGGGGCTAGGTGGGTTTATCGGGGTTGTGTTTAAATCACGTACAGCCACAGGCTCTAGATGCCACGCTCCGAGGGTTAAACACAGCGATTATGTGCAGAGCTGCCCTGAACCCAGGGCACAAGCTGCCACTGCTGCACGGAAACAAAACCTAAGCCAGTGAAAAATCACATTGACCTCCAACGCTGTGCTGGGAAGGTCAGTGAACCAGTTCTGGTAGATGGCTGAGCAGAATGAGCTCCAAAGGCGAGGAGAAAGCCCAGCCATCACCACCACTGACCCACAGCAAGAGCCTCCTGATCATACTCCGAGAACAAAGGTGCTAGGAGATCCCAGCAAAGCCTTGCTCAGCTCCCAGAATTGCCACTAGCTGTCCTAATCCCTGAGTCGGCTAATGGGCCAGCCCTGAGCTGGAACGGGCGAAAGGTGTTTATAAAACTATTTAACCTCTGGCTTCAGCTTCCTCCATCTGTGATGTGGGGAGATCATCATCCAGCTCTCAGGGCCAGGTTGAGGACTGACTTGTCCATGCCAGAATGCCCTGAAGACACAAAGCGCTTGGACCCAGGAGGCAGGAGGTTCCATGAGATCCTTCGAGGGCCTGGGAGATGGATGCTCTGGACAAGGACAGCAGGGCTGCTTCGTAGGGAGGACTTACCGTGTTGTTACTCATGTCTCTCTGCCAGCCTTAGTGCGGAGCCTTCATCAGCATAACTCGAGCACCTGCATAGAACCACAGAGGCATGGTGACTCTCTGAACTACCCGCTCCCTTCCTCGAATACAAGTCCATGGCTACCAATCTCCACTCCATCATGCTCCGACCCTCATGACAGCACAGCCCAAACCTGCCCCAAACACATCAGGCTGGGCTTGGGCGCACCTAGAGGGCCGAACGCACCACGTTGCTGCATGGTGCACTCCTGGCCTGATCCAAAGCCCAGTGAGGGCAGAGCAAGTCTTTCCATGGACCACAAAGAGCTTTGAATCAAGCCCTCTGGCACCATGCTGCCTTCCCAGATGTGCAACATCTGTCCGGCCAGGTATTACACCTCAGAGCTTTCTCTGAACAGCTCCATTGTGGATGTCGCTATTTCTCCCCAACCCTCTTATTTTGGTCCTTCATCTCCCTCAGCCTGGGCTCTGCACCAAAATAGCCCTTTTCATGCACCTTGCTCCCAGGCTGTCTTCTCCCTTCTGCTCCATCTCCCAAGTGCAACCAGGTCCAAAGCTGGAGTACAGAGTCCTCTGACCTGAGTGTGGGTCTCCCACTCTCCCTTCCCACTGGGAAGCATCCCCTCCTCCTACAACCTTTAATTAAAGCAGGGGAGGTGCAGGGGAACCACGTCACAGGGTGAAAGCTCAGTCACTTTTCTAAAGCGTAAATCGGCCATGTGTTTACTGCTCCTCAGACAGACAGCCCTCGTCAGCCCAGAACGGCTGCTGGTCACAGAGAGATCTCCCAGGAGGAAGAAAAGCAAGCGATGGTTTGTAAACTGATTAGCCATACGAAAAGTCAGCTTACATAATAGGTCATTATAGCGAAGCACAGTAGTTACAGCTGGGGTCTGGGAGCTAGGACTCCTGGGTTCTATCCCTGGTCCTGACACCTTGGTCAAGTCACTGGATCTCCTAGACTTCAGTTGCCCATTTGTAAACTGGGGAAAACAATAATATCTGCCACAAGATGAGGGGAAGGGTTGAGAGATTTCATTTCATTAGCTAATGTCTGTAAAAGGCTTTGCGATGCCCTTAGATGGAAAGCCCAAAAGATGGGTCAAATATTCCTCTGCTCGGTGATCCGGCATGGATCTTCCAAACCCCAGGGGTTCTGAGTCAGCTGCAACTCTCCTTCCTCAGCTAGCGCTGGAGAAGTGAGCTCAAGATCAAAACCACTGTTTGCATAGCAAGGTCTTGTGCTAGGGCTGCTTGGCAGACTCATCAGTCTCCTCCTCACAGGCTCATTCCCTGGCAGGGAGGTGGAGGCAGGGCTCTCCTAAGGCAGACCTCAGCATAAGCCTGCCTCCCACCCCCTGGCTTATTACAGCACGAACCTGCAGGCTGGTTAACCTTTAGGAGGAGATTATTTTCCTGCCCAGAAGGCTCAGTGAAATCCATTCAAACAAATACCCGATCAAGGAACATAAACCACCTGGGGGACAACGTTTACCCATGATCGGGTCAACTCAACCTCTCTAAGGGGATTGCGCTCTCCAAAGATACAAAATCCCATTAAAAGAAACAGAGCAAAGGCAGCTGGCCACCTCTCAGAGGGCTCACGCTGGGTTTTACATGGGTGGAGGGGAAGGGCTGGCTGGGTCAGGGAGAGAGGGAGCTTTTCATGGTCACCTCCTCAGCCTGAATCCAGCCTAGGCTGATGAGGACTTCAAGTTGGTGCCATTTGAGGGCTCTTTGGTGGCCTGTGTGAAATGAAGGTTAGGACATTTAAGTCCCACCCAGCTCTGCCACTGGGTGAATCAGTCAATTTCCCTGTGTGTCAGCTCCCCGATCTGTAACTGGGAGATAACAGCCCTGAACAGGGGTGCCGTGAGGAAAATACATGACCAACTGTGAGGCCCTCAGGCCCTCTGGTAATGGAGGCCATGTATGCAAACAGACAGACAGACAGGTTGGTCTGTCTTAGCCCAGTCCTTGGTGGTCAGGTGCCTGCATCATTAACTCCATCCCCACAACTGGCACGCCGCAGCTCCCTTTGCAGGCAGACTCAGCCAGGAGGCTGAGTGAATAGGGCAGGAGGACTGATCTCCCCTCTCCCCGCTAGCAGGGGTCCCCTCCAGCTCATAAGAGAGAAGTGGGGGAAGGTGTCACTATTGATGTATCTCAGTCTGGGAGAAGGGTCTTCGATCTATCCCCAGCACAGGCAGTAGCAGGGCAAACTTCCGCCCTGCTACCCTGCCAAAGTCCTGGAAAAACCAAAGCAGCAGAGGGCAGCTCAATCTCCATGGCCCAATCTGACAGCAACCTCTTTGCTGAGACCAGCTACAGATGGGGATGCCTGTGCCTGTGCAATAGGAACTTGGCTGAGAACTACTAACTCACTTCACAGAAGGGCTCCCAGCTCACGCCAGCCCCTTTGTGAACAATGAAGCCCTAAAGAATATATTCTTTTCCCTCCCATGCTAACATGTGTACGTGGACACACACACTCTGCAGGCATTTACCGTTCCATAGCTGCTCCATACCAAGCACAAACCTAACCAATTGTTTTTTGAAGTCCTCATTAGTGTGTGACTGCAATTTTCCCTCTTCAGTACTTAGCATGACTGGAAAAATCCTCTTTCCTCACTGCCTTGGAAAGGCTAGGAAATTTCTCTCTCTCTCTCTCACACACACACACACACACACACACACACACACGTTAATCTCACACAGCCTGGGAGCCCCGACTGCAGAGGTAACCCAAGGCGGCTTCCCTGTAACTCTGTCCTGGGCAGTCATTGCTGGGGAAAGGAGCCAGAGGGACAGCCTGGCAAATGCTCTCTGATGGCTTTTGGGCTAGGATCACAGAGATCACTTAGGAGGCCAACAGTGGCTCTGTGCACCACGGCCGCAGCCAGTCGCCGTGCACGTGGCTTGACTGACAGTGGGATGGGTAGGGGAAAGGACGGCAGAGAGGAGCCCATACAGATGTCAGCCTGCACTGAACTGGGGCTGCCCCTACACTGGTGCCCTGGAAAGAAAAGTGTGCAGGGTGGAAAAGGTTAGGCTGACCCAGGACCAGCTTTAGAAATAGTGTCCTGGATGAACTTACATTTTGGCACCGCTGCTGCCTTCCCAGCTCTTCCCTCTGGCCCCTCCTGTCCTCCCAGCCTTCCTCTGTATCGCCCCCGCTGCCTCCCTGGGTTTCTCCCGAGCTCCCTCCCACAGCCTCACACCCAGGCCCACCTGCGCCTTGCCACGGTGTCCCCCCATAAGGCCAGCCCTGCGCCTGGCCTGCTGTGCGGGCTGGGTCCGGGGCGTTTGCAAGTGCAGTGGGTGCGGGGAAGAGTTAACCAACTTGCAGTGAGGAGATGAGACTAGGAGCTGGGCTGGGAAAACAGGCGGGGCAGCGAGCAGGGAACCTTCGATTGGGAGCAGGGTGCTCCTGCCATGCCGGACCGCACCCTGCTGGCAGCAAGAGGGAGCCCGAGCCCCTTGACCAAGGATCCTCCCTGACCACAGTGCCTGGACAGTCACCCACCCCTAAGGCTGGCCCTGGCTGACACCCATGCAGGAGTGGGCCACAACGGTGCCATCAGCACTCCCCAAGCGCTGCCAGCCCTGCTTAGCACCAGATGAGGAGGATGGGGCCTGGTCAGACTCCATGTGCATCGGTTGTGCTTTGAGACTGGCAAAGCTCATCCTCCCCAAAGCTTCCCAGACCCCCAATGTAGGCACAAAGCCACCTGCATCTATCACCTGGCTGTCTCCACAACTTCCTCCTCCTCCTGGCTCTCCTACCCATCTGGAGTCCACAACATACCCCCTCGGCTGGCGTGGGGAGCCGTCCGTTCTCACCAAGCACAATTCATCCTCTTTAACGCTCAGCCTCCCAACTACACCGAGTCCGTTTGCGCCTTCACCACTCTCCTCTCCAGGCCTCACCTGAACAGCTGAGGGGTGGGGAAATAATGTTTCGTGCGTGCGGAAGTAAAAAGCAAAGGCAGATAATGTTCTGTGTGGGTGGGAGGAGGATGGAGGCAAAGGGAGAGAAGCAGGGAATCATCACTTGGGTTGGAAAGCAGCTCTGGGAGGTTATTATCACTCATCACCCCCCACCCCCTGCATCCTCTGCATGGTGGCAGGAGCAAATACCCTCTCCTGGCTGGCCCCCAATAGGTGGGGAGCTTAGCCTGAGCCTTGAATTTCCCCAGAGCAGGTGATAGCACAAGGGGTGCTAAAAGGAGAGAGGGAGGGGAGGAGAGCAAACCGCCAGGGGAAGGAAGATGCACAAATGCTCAGGGGTTCCTCAGGGGCAGTCAGCATCCCCCAGCCCATCCAGCTCCGAACACACCAAGCGCAAGGAGTCTGAGCCAAACCCAGTGAAGTCACTGAGCTAATTCCCCACCCTTCTGCTTGCCTCTGGGCTGCACTATCGTGTGCTGTCTAGTTCCCGATGCCCTACCCGCCCAGCAGCTTCAGAGTCCTCCCCACTAGGAATTTCACCGACAAATCCATAGTGATCAGGACTAATGCGCACATCCAGGCTGCTGAAGTCCAAGCCTGGAGGACGGGTCCCAGATCAGAGAGGGAGGCCTCCCTGAAGTTTCCCCTTTTCTTACCTGGGTGAGACCTTTCATCTGAGGAAAGCTGAGAGCCTGGCTGGCCGGGGTGTCTCTCCTCCTTGTCTTTCCCCCCCTCCAAGGGACTGTGAGAAGGCCCCAGCTCCCACTGGCAGGCTGCCCTTCCATCTTGAGGCTCATGCTATCACATCTCTGCCCCCACCAGGGTCCTGCCCCAGGGGACGGCTGATCCGATCTGCTCTCTGCAATCTCCTAGAGTGAAACACCCAACCAGCTGCCCCTTTCTGCCTGGGAAAAACAGAGTGAAACGAGCGTCACTGCTAATCCGCGGGCATCACAGAAATACTCTTATCTGGCTAAACTGGGGCAGCGCACGACGCCTCTGCCCAGGGAGAGCGGAATGAATCCCACCTTCCTGCTCGCATCCGCCGCTCACACCTGGGCCCTGAGCCTGCCTCGGGCAGAGCCCTGCGCACTCGTGCAAATCACTATCACCCGCCCTGTCACCAGCGCCACCAGGCACAGCACCCAAGCGGCACCCGGGCAGCACCGACCCCTCTGGGCCTCCCTGCCCAGCCCCGTCCACACTCAGTGGAGCGGTCTGACCACTCCCCGAGCCCCCAACCCCGGCCCACGCCGGGGTGCATCTGCAGACCCACCCACGGCCTCTCCGCTGCCCGGCCGAGGGGCGCACTGCCGAGCGCACGGCGGGGACGCGCCGCTCACCTCGCTGCCTGCGGCCCTGGTGCCCGGTAGCCTCGGTGAGCGCTCCTCGGCGTACCCGCAGCCCCGCGCGGCTCACCCTACCCCTGTGCACGGCGGCGCGCCGAGCTCCGCGCAGCCGTGGGTACCCTAGCGCGCGCCCGCGACCCTCGCCAGCCGCGTTCGCGCGGCGTGGGAAAGGGAAGGTCCCCCCCCGGCTCCGTGCGCTGCGGTCTCTGCCCTGGTGACACACCCCGGCCAGCCCCCCCGGTGCTGGGGAAAGGCGAGGGCAGGCCCTGGAGATGCAGCCAGCATGGCCATGCGTCCTGCCCCCGGGGGATCTCAAAGCGCTGGGCCAAACCCTGCCCTCCGCGCGCGGACTCCCCACTGAGGTCAAGCGGAGTTCTGATTGGCTGCGCACCGCAGGGTTTGCCTCCGGGGAGACGCTTCATAGCGCCCAAGTTGCAGCTGGGAAAACCGAGGCACAGAGGGGTTAAGTGACTTGTCCACGTGAGGAAGTGGGTATCACCCACAAAAGCTTATGCTCCAATACATCAGTTAGTCTTTAAGGTGCCACAGGACTCGTTGTTGCATTTTACAGATCCAGACTAACAGGCTACCCCTCTGCTACTTGACTTCTCCAGGTTTCACAGCCAATCAGTGATGGAGCTGAGAATAGATCCCAAGAATCTTGGGCACCCCAGTGCCTGGCTGTAACCATTAGACTACACTTCTTCCACACAAATAATAGTACTAAGATGGAGAGATGGAGAAGTGTATTTCCTGGGGCTGGAAAGCTATTGCGCATGCAGCACCAGGGCACAGAGTCTCGGGGGTGGGTGGGATTCTGGTCCTGTGAATACATCCCTGTCTAGCCAGAGGCAGGAGCAACGGCTCCCAGAGTGGTAAGTGGGTCTGAAGGCCTCTCTCTCCATTGGTGTTTTAGGTTGTCAGGAGGTTATTTTACAGGCTCTGTCATAGGGGCTGGAACTAGGGGTGCAGGGGATGCTGCAGCACCCCCTGGCTTGAAGTGGTTTCCATTCTATCCAGGGTTTACAGTTTGGTTCAATAGCTCTCAGCACCCCCACTGTGATAGTTGTTCCAGCATCCGGGGACTCTGTGCGAAGCCAGATGTCAAGCAGCAACTGCACAGCAAGTTACTGCAGACGTAGAGTGGGTCGGCTCTGGACATAACTCCACCTAACAAAGGAACATGGTCCTACCTGCGAGCCGAGTTGTATTGTAAAACCAAGGAAACCAGTGGGCCCAGCTGTGGGATCTGGATCCTGCTTCTGATCCGCCTCCCCCATCCCAAAATGTACCATGGGAGCCACTTTGCCTAGGGATCCCACTGGCAAAAGAGGAAGGCTGGTTTCAGGATAAATAATGCGTGCGATGTTCATCCTGCCCATCTGATGTCCACCCCAGCAAAGCACAGCGCTGGTATGCCATTTCATACCAGCACCTGCCTGGTATGAAATGGACCCATGTGGCAATCGGGCTCCTTAACCCAGCTGCCGTGTCACATGTTTGTATGTTCACCGTGGTTACCGCCTGTGCCTGCACAGTTGCCATGGCAGCCCTGCACACCAATCCATGCTCATATGGAGGGCGCCCTGGAGAGATGAAGATGTCAAAATGAACCTTTCCAGCTGGGAAAGCCCTGTCCTGTGTGTAGTAATTCGACTGCTCCCCTCTCTCCCCCCCTTGGACTGGCTACCCTGCCCCCTCCTGTATACTGTGTGGAGTTGGGGGGCACGAGGCAGAGATGAAAGCTGCCAATAGCTGCATAGCCAGTGCTGGCTGGCTGGCCACAGACTAACCCCCCAGTGACACAAGGCCCATGCTCACAAACCATAGATTGGTGCTTCACTCTCTCAGGAACACAAGCAACTCTGTGGCTGGAGTGCTGGGAAATCCCCCGTGTAGCACTAATCTCCTCCAGCCAAACACAGATTCTCAGCAAGAGCTGGACACACACACAGGCCACTCAGATCAGAACGTGTCCATTTCCACTATCAACTGCCTGGGCTGCTGCTAGTGCTGGGCTTCAACCCCTCCACCGCTGAGCCAGCCACATGGGGCTGCTGTCTCAAATGAAACAAAACTTTGCACTTACTGGTTGGCATCAGATAAATTTAGCCAAAGCCAACCAATAAGTAAAACCCTATTTACTGAGCAATGCCATCATGTGGCTGCTAGGAAATACAAGGCATGCAGAAATCCATTGTGTTCACAGAGGGAGGAGGAGGCTATTTTTAAATGGAGAGTGTTCTCAGAGCAAGAAGCTTGTAGCTTCCACAGGGATCCATTTGACTGTAGCAGCTTCCTCACTCACAGCATGGAATCTGGGTCCTTTAACCCCTTGGGTTGGCTTGTACCTGCCAGATCACAGGCATTCCTCTGCCTCCAAGAATAAACAGTAGCTTGGTGCTAGGGAGCTGTGTATTCCCCACTGTTACACCCCTACTGGTGATGCTACTGTGTCAAGGTGAGCTCAGTCAAGTTGCTGGCATAAAATGAGGCACATAGAAATTCAGGGCTTGATCCTGGTGCCTATATGGGAGCTGAGCTCATTTGAAATATTGTTCTTAGTAGTGAAAGTGGCAAAGAGTTCTGTAGCACCTTATAGACTAACAAACGTATTGGAGCATGAGCTTTCGTGGGTGAATACCCACTTCGTGACATGCAGGTGCCACAGAACTCTTTGCTGCTTTTACAGATCCAGACTAACATGGCTACCCCTCTGATATTCTTAGTAGTAGTGATTCTTTGTGTCTAAAGGCCCCAGCTGAAAGCAGGGTTCTGTTGTGCTAGACTGTCCCCACCCCCCATAGACCATGCACTGTGTGAGGCTGGCCCGCTCCCAAAGACCTTACCAGCCTACTAGACAAGATGGACACAGGAGATGACGTGACTTGCCCAAGGTCATGCAGCTGGTTGGGTGGCAGAGCTGGGACTAGAATCGAGGTCTCCCGAGTCAGGGTCCACTGCTCTGTCCACACACAGCCTCCCAATAGCACCAATGCTGCCTCTCCCACCACCTTTTCTTATGTATTTAGACTGTAAGTTCTTTGGGGCAGGGGCTGTCTCTTGCTCTGTGTATGTGCCCTGCCCAGAACAATGAGGCCCTGAGCTCAGCTGCAACTTCTCGGGGCTACCGGAATATAAACAACAGTCATTTCTTTCCATTTTTCTCACCTTCATTCCTGGGGGGTGGTTCATTGATGTCAGGGCTGCTCAGAAAATACACAGCTGGTCAGCTAGTAAAAGCGGCAGAATCAGTCCCTCTGTGAGCCAATTAAGGGCCTAATCCTGCTCTCACAGAAGTCAGTTGACTATGAGAGTGAGAGCTACTTGGGATTTTTAAGCAGTTCATTGCTCCCCAGGATAGATGGGAAATTCTTTCCTCCCACCCCATGAGGAAGTCTGCACACAAAGTGCTGAGTAATGCTGCGTCAGCAACCAAGGCTTGGCATCTATACAAGATTTTGTATAATTAGCATTTCTCTAGGCAGCCTGCTCTTCCTGTACAAGTTCAACAGCCTCTGCCACAGAAGGTTGGCAGGAGTGTGATAGGACAGGGGGCTCTGACTCCCTCAGTGATGTCTGTTTATATTTAAACCAAAATACAGGAGGGCGAGTGGGCAGCGTGACATATTGTGTGACATATGAGCAGCCTGTGATTTGGTGTTTCCAGCCAAAGGAGTATCCCCTAGAGCTAAGGTGACTTGGCAACGTCACTAGGGGACAAACTAAGGGGATGGCAGGATGGCTATGGGAGCTTTGTCGGAGCAAGGACTCCAGGATTGAGTCCAGCTGGATAAATACACCCAGTTTGTACAAAAAATGAATGATCACAGAATTAAAAATACTTTTATTACGTAGGTTTGCTTTGGTATCAATCCAAGGGCACTTGGTAACAAAGGCAGCACACGAACTCAAAGTGTACATCCCAGAAAACTAGAAGGAAATGTTTCCTCCTGACATGATGGAGCTGCTGACAGAAGTTGTGTCTTCCAGCCTGAACCCCGAAGTGACCACACTCTGCCAGTTCAAGAAACAGCTTCTGCTGAGAGTCTTTTTCAAACCAAGTCATCTAAAATGTGGTTTTCAATGGCTACACCACTGCACGCTGCACAAAGATGTGCTTTCCACGGGGGCTGCCACCAACTGCTGTGTGGCCCTAGTGACGAGAGCACTGCAGGCCATCTCCAAAATTTCCTTCCTAGCTGTCGCAGTTTAAACCCCCTAACAAGGATTTTAAATCGATGCAATTATAATTACATGTGTGTGCACACTGTATTTCAAGACAATGTAAAACTAAACTCCCCCTACCATTTAAATTCGATAAGAGCATCTTTCTTCGCTTCCTGTCCTAGAGCAGTGGTTTTCAACCATTTTTCATTTGCAGACCCCCTTGAATGGAGGTGCAGACCCCTTTGGAAATCTTAGACACAGTCTGCAGACCCCCAGAGATCCGCGTACCGCAGGTTGAGAACCTCTCTTCTATGGTCATGATGTTGTTTCACAGACCCCTTAGACATAGTCTGCGGACCCAGGTTGAAAAACCACTGTCCTGGGAGCAGTGGGGGGGGATGCTGTTGAACAGATAGTGTTCCACTCCAGAAGTAGCTGCATTTTGAGGAGATGATGAGGTGGCTCCTGTAGCTATTCAGACTTTGCAAAAGCACTTAGGGATCCTTCATGGTTAAAAGTGCTATAGAAATGTAAGGTGAATCATTCAGGATGTTGAACCAGAACTGACCCCATTTTTCTGGCAAAAAGCAGTCATCTTTACTGAGGTCAGGGCAGCGTCTAGAACACATCATGGCATGTCTGGAAGACAGGGCCTGTAGTGCAGGGTAACGGGAGCTGCAGGGCACACGCACACTACTTTGAGAGGTGTGATGCGTGGGAGCGGAGCCCACAGGCGGGTGCCCCAGGTAGGGCACTAGGTCAAAATTCCCCACACTGGGACAGACAGAACGAGAAGATATTTGGACAGAAGCGATGGACTGCTAGCCCAGGAGGCAGTGTCTTCTTCCTTGCCGAATGGCAAAATCTCAGCACAAACACTGCTGCCAGGATGGATGATTCCCTGTTCTGTTCGTTCCCTCTGAAGCACCTGGCATTGGCCACTGCTGGAAGACAGGATCCTGGCCTAGATGGACCTTTGGTCTGATCCAGTATGGCCGTTCTTACATCTACGCCTCACTGAATGGTAGGCTGGCTGGCGATAGGGGGGATCTCTTTTCCCTGCACTGCACATCCAGCACAGCAAGCCCACTGGAGGACAGGTGTCTCGCCTCCATTCAGCCAAGTCACAGCAAGAGATGCTTTTGAATCATTCCACTCCTCTCGCTCTTTAAACTGACCGAAGACCCAGGACCCCCAGAGCCCCCACATCTCCTGCCACTTTGCCCTGTGTGGGAGCAATTCACCAACCCAAGGCCTGTGCATGGCTTCACAACCAACAGGAGGAAGTACTATTGGGATAATTGTAATGCCTACAGGCTCCAGCTGAGATCTGGGTCTCACTGCGCTGGTAAGAGCCAATCTCTGCCCCAAGGAGCTTACAATCGAAACGGACAAGACAGATGCAGGAGAGGAACGAATACAACGTACAAGCAGAAGACTGGGAACTGACACAGAGAGATTAAGGGCCTAAGCTAAAGCCCACTGGAGTAAATGGGAGTCTTTCCATTGATGTCAACGGGCTTTGGATCAGGTCCTAGGTAACTTGTCCAAGGTCACACAGAGAATCTGTGGCAGAGTTTGGATTTGAGTCCAAGTCCCCTGAGTCCCAGTCCAGTGCCTTAACTATAAGACCATCCATCTTCCCCCTGGTCACCCATCGAAACCTCCTCTTGAGGCTATAAATGGAAGAGGATGAGGAGTTTCACCCTAAGAGGCACTGGCTTAAACCTCAGAGCGACTCCACTTTTCTAAGATCTGCAGCCTGCTGTAACATAAGTATGGAAATGTTTAATACTGGATTAAATATTCATCATGGTTCAAAGATTAAAAACTTTTCAAAGACAGTCCTAGGGTCAGAGCTCAGAATGATTGGGGGGGTGGTTTCAGAGATGTCAGGGATTGCTTGCAGCAATGGAGGGGCTGAGACCTTGAGTGCTCTGAATGATGCCCCAGGTTTTCTCTGCCTTCTTCCAGCTGAGTGCCTGGGAAGGATTGTGCAACACCTAAGAGCAGACCCACAGAGACACTCTGACCTGCAGATCAGTGCTCCAGGATAAGTGGCAGGGACCCTGCAGAGGGTGGGCATGTGTCAGATCTGAGATGTGTCTCTATTGCTCCATTCAACATGCTGATTAGAGTTGTCTCAGTAAGGGAGCCCTTCCAATGCGCCACACCTCCCAGGATGCTCTGCCTCTTGTCAAGTCTGTGTCTGTGCAGCTCCTCTTCATGCACTGACCCCCCCGTGCAACTCCCCCGGACAGCCCCCCATGCCATGCTGCAGGACTCCCATCGGGCTGCAGCCCATCATACCACGGAATGAAATGTTTCCCCCAGGGAGGTGCACATGGGCCGGACGCCCCTACCCACCCGCCCACGAGGTGTGATTGAAGACAATGTTCCTTCTCTTTGCCCAGTGGGAGAAGACGGTTTTCTCAGTGATGAAGCGGTGGCCACCCCGGGGGGCTCTCTCATGGGCGAGGTACATCCTGCACTCATCCAGCTTGCCCTTTTCGAAGTAGTGGTAAGGCACTCTGGGATGGTTCTTCTCCCTGCCAACCAGAGCAGACAAGAGGTAGTGCCGTGGGGCACTGGCCCAGATGGCAGATTCCTGCTTCCAGAGCAGGGATGGAGCCAACACAAGAGAGAGGCACCAGTCTACTAACCCCGGAGATGTCCATTCAGTGTCAGGGATCTCTGGACCACATGACTGGGGGCACAAAGCATGAGTCCCAGTCATGGGAATTTTCAACTCCCCTGCTAGGAGCTGGGTGTGTAACACTCACCTCCCAAACCTCCACATTAGGCTGGACAAAGCACGAGCAAATTTACCAAAGGGACCAATCCTGCCCCACGAGATGGGGATGAGGGAGCTGAATGAATGAAGAACTTCCTCCTGTGTTACAGACAGACCCTCCCCTGCTGGAATCCTCATCCTCCCCTTCGTTGCCCTGGGCCTCGATTCCCACCACATACTCCCTCCATCATCTTACTGCATCCCAGCTCTGCAGACTCCAGCAGGTGAGGGCATTACACACAGAGCAGAGCCATGTCACCCTGCAGCTAGGGCCCCCAGCTCCCTGTTCCTTTCGGGGGTCCTCTTCCAAACTGCCTCCTTGCTTATAAAAACTCCTCGCGAACTCACCCCCAGCCAGACTCCAGTTCTTTCTGTTCCGTCCCCTTCCTTCTCTGATCTCACCACTGTCGGTGTGAGAACCTTTCCCTCTGCAACTCCCACTGCTTGGAGCAGCCTCCCTGTATCTGTCCACCTCATACATTTTCTGCATTGTCCACGTCTCCTAATACACTCCTCCCTGTGCTGTTTGTTACCAAACTTGGTTAAGTCTCTGGGGACAAAGATTGATGGAAGACGTATTGTATTGCTTGTGGGACAGTTGTGCTGCCTTGTGCTGAGTTAACTGATGAACAGATGTGCTTTGTGGCAAAAGCCCGAAGAAGTCTCCCACCCTCATCCCTTGACGGCCGTACCTGCAGTAGCTATCGCTGACCATGCCGAAGACAAAGATCTGTTCGCACAGATCCATTGCCAGGATCATGGTGAACCAGCCAGTGCTCAGGAAGGAGCCAGACTTCATCCTACAAATCACACAGCAACAGAGTTAGAGGGGACAGGATGCCGTAACCAGCATGGCAGAGAGAGAAACAGACATGGACTGTGGGAGGGAAACCTGCACCCATCTCCTAGACCAGGGGTCGGCAACCTTTCACAAGTGCTGTGCCGAGTCTTCATTTATTCACTTTCATTTAAGGTTCCATATCCCTGTAATACATTTTAACGTTTTTAGAAGCTATCTTTCTATAAGTCTATAATATATAACTAAACTATTGTTGTATGTAAAGTACACACGGTTTTTAAAACGTTTAAGAAGCTTCATTTAAAATTAAATTAAAATGCAGATCTTATCAGTTTAGTGCAGTGGTTCTTAACCTGGGGTGCACGCACCCCCTGGGGGTGTGAGATGCCCTTTCTGGGGGTGCGAGACATGCAAGATTTTTTTTTGAAGGTAAATCACTGAAAACACAAATTAAGCACAGGCACATAATTACAACTACTTTGTTTCATCAAACCTATGTATTTATTAACATTATACATTTTGTAACGATTATTGTAATATATAACCAAAGTTTTTAAGTTTTCAAGTTTTTAAGCTAATTGTAGTGTAATTTTTTATAAGGGCTGCAAAGCGCTGGGACCAGGCCAAGAGCAGAGCCCTGGGCTGGCTGCCGATACCCCAGGTCAGCAGGCGGGCTGAGCAGGGCTGAAGGCCCGCACCCCGGCTGGCAGGGGCCCGGGCAGCTGGAACCCCAGACCAGCAGCGAGGTGAGCGGAGCTGGCGGCTGGTATCCCAGGCCGGTTGCAGGCTGAGCGGGACGGATGGCCGGGACCCCAGCTGGCAAGGGGCCGGTGTGGGGTTCCAACAGCTGGCTCCTGTCAGCCAGGGTCCTGGCTACCGGTCCCACTCAGCCGCTGCTGGCTGGGGGTTCTGTTAACCCAGGCCAGCAGCAGCCTGAGCAGGGTTAGGGGCTGGGACTAGGGTGACCAGACAGCAAATGTGAAAAATCGGGATGGGGTGGGGGGTAATAAGAGCCTATATAAGAAAAAGACCCAAAAATCGGGACTGTCCCTATAAAATCGGGACATCTGATCACCCTAGCTGGGACCCCGGCTGGCAGCAGTGTGACAATAAAAATTGGCTCGCATGCCGCAGGTTGCCGACCCCTGTCCTAGGCCAAACGTGGACAATAAGGCAGATCCTGCCCTGGCTGAGGGGGGCAGACTAGGGCACCTACTGGGTGTGATTAGGGCCTTTGGAGCAGTCTCTGGGTGAGGATGGGAACAGCAAACAGAAGAGCAGGACAGGAAAAACGGGGTAGGGAGGAAGATGGGCTCTTTGGCTACCGGAGACAGGGAGGAAATGCCAGCAATACCGGATGCACTTGTGTTTGGAAGCTCTCTCTTTCCGCCCCCTCCCACTCCAGTCTCCTGCTTGAAGAGAGTGTTGGGCTGGTGAACAAAGGTGCACTGGCAGCTCTGGAAACTGATGTTCCCTGTTCATCCACACTGGTACGGGACAGGCAGTAGCGGGGCAAGTGTTCTCAGGCTGCTCCTCCAATGGGCCTCACCCCTGGCACAATGGGACCCCTCAGTGAGTCGGAGGGGAGTTCAGTTTCCACGGCCCAGTCAGTCAGTTCTTGGCCTGTCTGCTGACCAACGGGATTATCAATGCCAAAGGTGATGGAGATTTGTGCGCTGTGGGCACCCGGCCAACAGGAACCAAATGGAACCCTCCACTCATCTACCAACCCGAGGACAAATGACTGCTGGTCACTGCTGACCTGCACAGGATTTGAACTGAAAAGCTTGCTGCCCGTAAATGTAACTGACGTGTTACATATTGTTATATAGCAATGAATTCTTACACAACTCTTCCTGGGATGAAGCTGACTCCATAACTTTCTAACATCCACAAATAGTCCATTGCCGTTTACACGGTGACTGCTTGTAAATCCATTCGTGCCCAGCGCATTGACCTTCCTATAAGGTACCTTGCAGGTCCATTCACCACTGAGGGGCAAACAGCATTTGTGGGAGGGGAGTAAATTGTCCCACTCATGTCAATGGGTTGGTAACTCTGAAACCCAACATTTACAATTAAAGGGTGGAAAACTGCCTAAGTAACTTAGAAGCACAAATCCCATTGGGACTTGTGGTCCAAAGTCCTATAGGTGCTTTTGAAAATCCCACCCTAAAATGGCAACACTATTAACTATTTCACTGCTGATTGGTTTACCAGAAGCATCCAGCTACAGTAGACTCTGGGGTGGAAAGCTCTACATCCTTCACCCAGGAGGTGGCTGGGAGGGGGGGAACGAGCTAGGAGCCTACTCACCTGTTCTTCCCTGTCTCGTCCTGGAAGACCTCATCACAGTAAGCCATCATCCTCTCGGTTAGCGTGTAGATCTGCAGGCTGGGATACATCTCCTTCACTTCCTGGAGAGTCCTGTAGGTCAACCCCCCCTTCTCCCGGCTCATCATTCTCATGGGCCCCCAGACGACATAGATGGTCTCCTGGGACTGCTTGAAGAAGTACGACTGGTTCCTCAGGAGCAAAGGGATGCTGGTGTGTGAGACAACCCTGATGGTGCTCTTCGTCCCCACGTCCTCTTCGTAGCCATTGGTGGGGGCCTGGTTCATGCGCAGGACGCACTCCATTCGGTCGATCTCCTTCCCCAGCCGCGAGCCCAGCATCTGGCCCGAGCTCGATACCAAGGCGCACTGGCGGCACTGAGTTCTGACGAATGGCTGCAGCAAGACGCACCGTTAGCAATGGAGAGGGACAGGAGAGGCCCAGGGCTTGCAAGGGAGGGGATCGCAGTAGGTTTTCATTCCAGGCAGCAGGGCCACATCACCCTATCATCACCTGCACTGGCTTCCTGTCTCTCTCTAAATCCAATTCAGAACTGCCCTCCCTCAAGGGCCCCCTTCCACCACTCCGTCCACAGTGCTGCTCTTAGCCGCCCTCTCTGCAACTCCCTATTGCTGGCACAGGGTGGCTTCGCTCTCAAGCCAAATCTACACAGGGGCGACAACCATGTTACCAGAATGAGCTTTAAAAAATGCATCTAGAACTGGTTTCTCTTGACTCCCTTTAACTATGCTCTGGTGCCTCCCTGAAATCTGAAAGCAGCACGCTCTACCTTAGGCCCCCACCAAAGGGTAGTGTTTTTGATTACTCCAGATGTCAGATGTGCTTTGCTTTGAGCCTGTTCCGGGACACGGACAGCAGAGATTGATATGAGTGAGCCAAGGGGCTTTGTTACACCAGCACAGGGCCACGGTAGCCCCATGGCTAATGCTTTGCATTGCTGGGCCATCTTTCACAACTTAGGAGCCTCAAACACTGTGCAAACTTTAATCAATAAGCCTCAGCTCTCGTGGGAAGTAGGTACATTATCATCTTCATTAGTGATGGAGAAACTGAGGCAATGCTGGATGAAGTGACTCGCCCAAGGGCACACAGTGATACCGTGAATGGAAACCAGGAGTCCCAGCTCCCAGTCTTGTGCTCTAACCACTACCTCCCATTCTCCCGCCTTGGGAGAGCACTTTCACAGCTAGAACTTCAACCCACCTTTCCATCAGGAACACGACTGTACCCCTCAAAGCTGAGGGCTCCAGACACCGTCACCAAGGGACGTTTGTGTTCCTCCAGCCGTCGATAGCTGAGCCAACGCAGCTGCGGGCAGAGCAGGATGTACAGCACAGTACAAGCAGACAGAATCACCAGAGATAAGAACAGATGGACCTGCAATGCATTGAGAAGGGAAGCTCAAGATTCATTGCTGAGACCTTAGCACATGGCAGCAATAGGGGTGACTGCATTCTAGTGACCGGGGATCTCTCATTGTGGTGGGGCTGGAGTGCGTTGAACGCTGCAAGCATCCTGGAAAACAAAATAAGGGCCGTGGTTCTTCCTTCTTCCATAGTGGGACGGGACTCCTCTCCTCCTTAGCAGGATGGGAAGGGCAGGGTGTGGCAGTGGAGCTTGACAGCTGTTTGTGATTCCCAGGCTGAGAGACCATGATCGAGTGTAATTAAAGACTCTTGCTGTTCTAAATTAAATACGCTGAGGGGTCCACAATGGGAACAGGGGCCAGGAGGGGAAGGAAACGGAGTCAGCTGTGATTGGATCAGGCAATCCTTAGGGGAAAGCAAGTGAGAAGGACCAAGATCGATGTTGGCAGGGCAGTGGGGGGTTCTTCACCCTGGGTCTGTGACAACATCTCCCTCTGCTGAAAACCCATGCGATGCCTCCCACCCAACGAGCTTCCCCCCAGTTTTCAACCTCACAGCAAGGTAACATTGCACCTGCTTTCCAGCGAAGAGGAGGCTGAAGTGCAGGGAGATTAAGCGCCCTGCCTGAGGTCACACAGCAGGGTCATGGCAAAGAGCCCAGATTCCTACCCCCTGCTCCAGCCAGCAGACACCTGCATACAAAATGCAGGAAGCGTTGGTTCCAGTACAGCAGTACACACCCGGGTAGGGGACAGGAAAACAGCTGTGACCATCCCCAGCACACACTGCACTCCCTTTTGCATGTCCCTGGGTAGAGCTACTACCTGCTACCTCCAGCCTGTCGTTCTCTCCTCCTCCCAGAGCAGAGCTCACCCTGGTGAATTTCATTACACAATGGTCCCCAAGAAGTCAAGCATCACTAGGCCTTTTTAGTGCTTGTTCACAAACCAGGAGCGGGGCTGCACTCTTTGATTGACAGCGATCACCACTGAATATGAAACCTGCAGTCACGCATCACAATTAGGGAGAGCTTGGCAAACCAGTAGCTCAGATGTCCTCGATTGTTCTGTTTCAAAATGACTCACCTTCCTGTCTAGTAACAACAGGCTGCACAGCTGACAAATGGCAAGCCATAAAGAGCTCTGACGGCCATGTGCTGCTCTGTTCCTGTCTGGATTGTTCTGTCACAACTGGGGATTGCTTGAGCCTCAGGGACGAGCGGATCAGGAACCACGCACAGCACAGCACCAGGTACAGCGGGGGCACTACCTATGTGATCATGGCTTATGTGGCTATAGCTAAAGTGCGAGGCCAACCACCAGCATAACCTGGCCCTATGGTGCCCATCTCAGCAGAGCCCAAGGAGTAAAAGGGCCTTGGGGACTGAAGTGTGCTATCCTCCCCTCCAGGTGCAAGAGTGATACTCGCATTGCCACTGCTCAGGACACCAGCCCCTGGGCTGTCAGTCTGGGACCTCTTACAAACACTAACAATTGAGGGGGCGGGGGGGAGCGTCATAAACAAGAAGTAAGAAACTTGTTCTGGGCTCTTTGCTTTAGTCACACACATGCTGACCTAGCACATCCCCACACGTGTGCTGAACACGGGGTGGGGGCAAAGCTCAGGGACTCTCTCAGCCCAAGGATGGAAGAGGAAGGAAGGACACCGACAGACAGATGCCAAAACAGCTCTGCGATGAGTATTCTGAATGTCCCGGTAGTGCCCGTGATGTGCACTAAGCACTGGCCAGACACCACTCAGACAAGATCCCTGCTCCCTAGAGCTCACAAGTGAGGAAGCTAAGGCATGAGCCCTGTAAGAGGACAAAGCATGGCAGGAGGGGAGCTGCAGTCATACACAGCCCTAGCAATAACATTGGGGTGGAACAGACCGACTAGTTCCCCATGGGCCATCCCACCCTGGCCAGAGGGGAAGCGTTTCCCCAACACAGTTCAGGGGTTAAATGGACAAATTCAAGCACTAAGGGTTGGTTTTTAAAGGTACTTCTTTGCCACACCTTAAATGGGTTAACTCCTCTCTCTCTATATGAGCTGGCCACAGACGTGATCAGCTGAGGGTACATGTGCACTGAACCAAAAAAATCATGGCCGCAGTGAGTCTCAGAGCCCAGGGAACTGATTCAGGCTTGTGCTATGGGGCTGAAAACAGCAGTGCAGACTTTCCTGCTCGGGCTCTGAGAGCCACCTGCAGACCAGGTTTCAGAGCTTGAATAGGAACGTCTCCACTGCTATTTTGAGCCCTGTAATGCAAGCCCAAGTCAGTCGACCCAGGCTTGCTGGGTCTTTGTTTTTGCAGTGCAGACATACCCCGGGAAGCCTGAACTAATAGAGCTCCAGGCTAAATGGCAAAGCATTTTCAGTGCAGAATCACACCCTACATAGCCTAGGCCTCAGCCTCCCACACACGCCGTGTCCCCTGCGGGGGTGGAATGAATAGGAGTGTAAGTGTCGGTGGAAGAGTCGGGAGGGGATTTACTTATGGTGGCATGGGAAGATTTTCACCCAAACAGCTCTTTTGCATGTGGTCTTATTTAAAAAAAACATCTCTTGGTCTATAGCACCAGGAAGCCTGGTTAGACAACTCTGTTATTACTAATAGCGCACAAGGGCCCAGTCAAGGATCAGGGGCCTGCTGTGCCAGGCGCTGTACGAACACTTATTCAAAAGCCAGTCCCTGCCCCACACAGCTTACCGTCTAGGAAAGAAGAGACAGCGAGGAGTGAACTAAACAAGCACCCAGGGGACATGGCAGGGTGAGAGGTAACAGCAATACAAGTGTGTCTTAGCACGCTGGGCAGCAGGCAGAGCTCAAGCCCCGCCTCTGGCGTTGCAGGCCCCACAGTGGAGCTGAGTTTTCAGGAGGGTTTTGATAAGGAGGTAACCAGCCAGATTTCTCCAGGGAGTCGGCCATAGAGTATAACGCCAGAAGTGACCACTAGAACATCTAGCCTGACCTCCAGTATATCACAGGCTCCGTAGTGAGTAAAGCTTTTAAAATATATATTTACCTACATTAACCACAGTGACAAAGAAGATGGACCAGCCTCATCTGCAGATCATCATCTTTGAATTTTGTCTAATGCTTAAACCTGTCTCTACCTAACAGAGTGATCAGTGCCAGGCAGGAGACCCAGGTTTGGAAGTGACCGGGCACCTCGGGGATGAAGTGGCTGCAGTAATTTAATGGCCCATCACCCTGGAGCAGAGCAAATAGTCCTGCACGTAGGTCCCAGAGGACTAGTCCTGCAGCAGCAGCAGGATGGGCTGCTGTCCTGCAGGAATGATCCTCCCCACCTGCTCCCCCGGAGACTGAAGGAGGGGTGGGGATTCTAACCCCATTCTATAGACACATTTATTTCAGGAGCCATCAACAAACGTGTGTTTTCCCTCTCAGCCTCAGCATGTGAGAACTTTGCTGCTGCTAATCTATGTGTCAGCTCCCAAACACACCAGCTTGTCTGCCATGCTAGCAAACTCTTCAGGACTCGGCCAGTTCACACCTTCCCTAGTAGGTAGCAGTCAGTGCACCCCAATTCCTGAGCCCTGCCGCTCTGAAGGGTCCTGGCTAAAAAAACAGTCAGCCACACCAGGAGACTCTGGGGAGACTCTTGGGAGAAAGGTGTCTGCTTAATAATGCACCTTTAAGCCACATGATGCCCCATATATTCTCCCGTTCTCTGCAGTTAGAGGATATTTATCAGGACACTAACTGGGGCACAGAGACTCCAGAACCAGCCTACTGAACAGGAGATGGTGTTCACTTCCATATGGCGACCACATACATTTCCACCAATTGTCCTTGAGGATTCTCGATCAGTTGGAATATAGATACCATCCTCACGTTCACAGGTTTTTGCTGCCCCAAGCACGGTAGTCGGACGGCCTTCGGCGGCACACCTGTGGGAGGTTGGCTGGTCATGTGGATTTGGCTGCATTTCCGCGAGTGATCTGCCGGTCCTGTGCCTTTGGCGTATCCGCTGCCGAATTGCCATTGAAGTCGCAAGACCGGGATGGACCTCCCGCAGGCATGCTGCCCCAGGCAGCCTGACTGTCCCCCTCACGGTGACTGGCACACCGCCCTCCGCAGCTTGCTGCCCCCAGGCACGCGCTTGGTGCGCTGGTGCCTGGAGCTCCCCCTGCACGTCCATTAAGGACATGATGTCCAATGCCCTTTAGCATTTCCTGTCCCTCTGCAACCTTTTCCTTGGCTCTGTAATGCCAGCCCATTTTGCTACCATCACTATGGTCCCAAATCTAGGGGTTTGGAGGAGGGGTTTGAGAGCATCACTGCATCTTGGGTTCTGGTTACTTACAAGTGTCTTCAGCTTCAGTGTCTTATCTGCCACGGGTTTGTCTTGGGATTCAGGAACTGCGCCCTGCAAAACACAGACAGGTTAGCCTGTTGGCAACAAAATAAACATTTAGCAACGAAAACAAAAAGCAAAGTCATTGACATTAATCTAGATAAACTTCTGATCAGAGTCAGTCCAAAAGGGGCACGTTAAGGGGTATGTACATGAGACCATATATAGTACCCCGGAGATTTGGTCTGGAGAACCATTACCTTGAGCACCCCATTCATTTTATGGTCTTGTTAAAAATCACTCTCCTTCCTTGCGAAACCCTCTGTCAACTTGCTCCAGACAACGACATCTTCCTTGTGACTCTCTGATCTCCCACCCTTGCCACCCATCTAACTCAGGCCTCCACAGAACCTCCTTGCTGTTGGTGTGAAGCCTTAACTTCTGCAGCACTTGCCATGTGGAACATCTCTCTCACTTCAGATCTCACCAGGCTAACAAATAACAATACACTGCACTTGTACAGGACCCGCTCATTGGACGATTCTCTTACTCCTCAATGCATTTTATACACTCTGTGGGCATTTCACACTCAGTAATGTCTTTAACAATCACTAAGCCTCACAACACCCTTGTGAGAAAATACAGGGACCACTCTGTCCACCACTGAAATGCAGCCACCTCTGGGGTGGAACACAGCTGTTTAACAGAGCACAATATTGCTATCAAACACACATAACCTCCTACGGACAATTGTGCCAGCCAGTTGTCTGGGCCACGTTCACAGTTCTTTCCCTCATTCACTATGTGGCTTCGGATCAACCTTGTGCTTCAGTTTCCCTGAGAATTACAGTGACTCACCTGCCTCATGGGGGTGGAATGAGGCTTCATTCGTCAATGCCTGTTGGGTACTTTGAGATCCTCAGCTGGGAGAGGCTGTGGGGGAGAGGGGGAATGCAAGGCTGTCATTTAGTTTGGCCAAGAGAGGGATCAAAGAGATCAAAGCTTTCAGCAGAGCTTCCGTTCTGCTGCCAGGGCCCCCTCACCCTGAGCCAATATGCTGTGACTCCCTCCTGAGCAGTGTCAGGCTGCAGGACACCAAATCCAGACAAACCCGACAGCAGCACCCAAGAGAAGGGACCCAGGGATGGTGAGTAGGACAGAGATGACGCCCCAGTGTGAGGGGGACCCCCGCAAGGGCCCAGTGATTGCAGAGGTCTCTCTCCCATATGCCCACTGAGATGGGGTGTCTGTCACCCCCCCCCAGCCCCAGCGGCCCCGCCCTCCCAAAGGCAGAAGAGCTGTGCCACCCACTCCCTGCCCACACCCCCGTGGGGTGCCCCAGCCTTACCCCCATCTCTAGCGCAGCAGCGCTGTGCCAGCCCCACAGGGGGTGCCCCGGCCTTACCCCTCAAGGGATCCCTAGGGCAGGAGCGCTGTGCCAGCCCCGCCCCCCAGGGGCAAGAGGGCCGCCCCCTCCCCTTCAGTGGGATCCCGGGCCCCCCGGGCGCATCCCGCACAGCCGGCTCCGCCACGGCACCTGTGGGGCTGGGAACCCGGTGGGGCCTCCAGGGCGGTTCCGGCGGGTCCCGCTCAGCCGCTTCCCGGCTCCCATCGCTCCCGTCCGCGCCCTGGTTCCCGGGCAGGGCCGCAGCGCCAGCCCCGCAGCAGCAGCACCGGCCCAGGGCCCGACATCGGCCTCACGCCCCGCCCCCTGCTCCGACACCTCCCCCCCGCCCCCCAACAGCAGGCCCCACACCTCCCCCCGACACCTCCTCCAGCCCCCCGGACACCTCCCCCAGCCCCAAGATCCCCTACTGCCCCCCGATACCTCCCCCCCCGACAGCGCCCATCACCTCCCCGACCCTCCGCCCACCCAAACTCCTGCTACTGCCCCCCGATACCTCCCCCGCGCCCCCAAGCAGCCACACCTCCCCGACCCTCTCCCCCGCCCCAACATCGCTTACTGCGCCCGATACCTACCCCCCGCCCTTGCACAGCCAGCCCCACACCTCCCCCGAACCTCCCCGCCCCCAACACTCCGCACTGCCCCCCGCATACCTCCCCCTGCCCCCCACAGCAGCCCCACACTCCCCCGACACCTCCCCCGCCCAACACTCCGTACTGCCCCCAATACCTCCCCCCCGACAGCAGCCCCACAGCGCTCCGCCTACATCTCCCCGCGGCCCAACACTCCGCTACGCCCCCGATACCTCCCCCCAACCTCCTCCCACAGCAGTAGCCCCACACCTCCCCCGACACCTCCCCCCGCCCCAACACTCCTCTACTGCCCCGCCGAATACCTCCCCCCCCCAGACAGCAAGCCCCACAACACCTCCCCCGCAACCTCCTCAGCCCCGCGCAACTCCCCCCACCCCAACCACTCTGCTACTGCCCCCCGATACTCCCCCGCCCCGCGACGCAGCCCACACCTCCCCCCACACCCCCGCCCCAACACCCGCACTTGCCCCATACCTCCCCGCCCCCCGGACCAGCCAGCCCTGCAACACCTCCCTGCCACACCAGCCCCCCGATACCTCTCTGCCCCAACACTCCCCTACTGGCCCCGACACCAGCCCCCGATACCAGCCCCCCCAACACTCCCTACCGCCCCCCATTACCTTCCCTCCGGCCCCGACACCTCCCCCGGCCCCCGAAACTAGCCCTTCGATACCTCCTCAGCCCGCGACACCTCCCCGGTGCCCAACACTCCCTACCGCCCCAATACCTCCCCTGGCCCCGACACCAGCCCCCCGATACCTCCCCCAGCCCTACACTCTCTACTGCCCATGATACCTCTCCCCCCTGACACCACCTGATACCTCCCCCGGCCCAACACTCCCACCACCCCGGATACCTCCCCCAGCCCCCGACATGAGCCCCCGGCCCTGATCTATCCCCTGAAACCACCCTGAACCGGCCCCCGATAACCTCCCCTGGCCCCAACACCGCCCCCAATACCTCCTGCGTCCCCACACTCCCCTACTGCCCTCAATACCTCCCCGGACCCCGATACCAGCCCCTAGATACAACACTCCCCTACCGCACCCGATACCTCCCGCCCAGTCCACACATCCCCTACCACCCCTCAATACCTCCCCCTGGCCCCGACCAGCCCCCCTGATACCACCCCCCCATACCAACCCTCTCATCTGATACCATCCCACAGTACCAGCCCCCCAATACCCTCCTCCGATATCTCTCCCCCAGTACCAATGCCCTTCATCTGATACCATCCCCCAATACCCTCCCCTCCTCCAATACCTCTCGCCTGTCATCACCCCTGATATCACCCCCTCAATACCAACCCCCTCATTTGATACCATCCCCCTGATACCAACCCCCAATATCAACCTACTCCTCTGATACCCCCCCCACACCAACCTCCTGATACCAGCCCCTGAATTCTATCCCTTCCATACCAACTCCAGACACTGATCCCTGAACATCAACCCCCTCCTCCTATCCATTACCAACGCCGATACCATCTCCCTGATACAACCCCCCACTATAGTCCACCTGATACCAACCTCCTCCTCTTATACCTCCCTCAACACCAACCGCCTGATACCACCCATTACCAACCCCCCTTCTCCAATACCTCTTCCCCAATACCAACCCCCTCCACACCAACTTAGATTCTACCCCCCCAATACCAACCCTCCACTAGCAGCTATACCAACCCCCGCAATGGGATTGATATGCCCCCCCCGCCCGCTATTGTCCCCTTCTGATCCCAACCCCCCACTCGCTTTGATAGTCCCTCCTCAGATACCAGTCCTATCCGATATTGTCTGTTTCACTTTCAGTTTAAATAGGATCAAAGGAACTGCCACTCCAGTGAGCAGCAGCCCATCTAATCTGGTATTCAGTACCACAGTGCTCAGAAGTGTCAGACAAGGATGCAATATACGCCATAATGGACAGTTATGCCAAGAGGGGATGTTTCTTCCTAATCTCCATCAGTGAGTGGTTTATGCCCTGATGCATGCGGCCTTAGAAATTTTGCCTCCTGCGTAGCAAAACTAGGCTTTGAAGGATTTGAGTTTTATCAGTAAATGTCAATTTCACCCCCCCCACACACACACACAATGAAAACATATTTCCATCAATGATGATAAAAATTTTCTGACAGGCAAAGTAACAAAAATGCTGCTTGAGAACTGGTTACAATTTGATTGAAGGATCTATACTTTGTATATTTTTGTCAAGTGATGGTAACAATTTGGGTTTTAAAGCTTTAACTGTTTGAATCTCAACATCTACTGTCACTAAATAATCATTGTCCCACAACTTTGACGATTTAAATCAATAAAATTAAAAAAAATGCTTAAAAATAAACATTGATATTATTCAGCGAATTTATAAAGAAATAAAAATTGAATTCTGCCAAGCCTAAATGTAACTGGATGTTCTTGTTATCCGTATCAATGGCTCGGCATTAACTTCTGCAGAGCTGCACTGATGGACACTAGCTGAAGCTCTTGGCCTGTGCCTGTTTGCATCGCAAAAATAGTCTTTCAGCCATGCAGCACCCATGTGTGTATGTGTTTGTGTAGGAGTTTATACATACAATTATGGTTCTTGGGCTAAATCCTGAAGTCTTTTTACTCACTTTGTATGACTCTCATTGAGGGTTTTACCCGAGTAAGGCTGGAAGGATTGGGCCCACTCCCAATAAGTTGGTTAACGATACTGTCTGACTTGATTTAGCTCACAGAAGCCATTAGCTGGGCTGACACGCTCACACAATGGAAGCTCCAGATCCTGCTGCTCCAGTAAATCCCTTTCTCTGGTTCGCACAAAAGAGAATAAAACAAATGAGTTGGGAGCTTGAGATCTTTGTTGGATAGTTTTCTCCTGCACTATTTGCATAGCCATGTGCAGAGGCCATTTCAGAGGGGTCACACCCAGTATCAACATGCAGCAGCCCTGCCAACGCAGCATGTAGCTGAGACTATTCTCTGCAAAGGCTGAACAGCTTTGGGGGGGTGTAGGGGGGACATCTTCTTGGTCAATGCTTGGACAGTCTTGTCAGCCTTCATCTGTGTGACTGTGCGGCCCGGGTCACTGGGGGCTGGTGAGAAAGTATTTGTGAAGGTTGGGAGCATTCAGCCTCACTGAGCCCAGAGGCACAGCCAGAGGGGACTAAAAGCCAGAAGTTATTATTCCCTTGTGGGATGCCTCTCTGTCAAAATGTTAAAAATGCTCTGGGCCCATTGGAAAGCCCCATTCAGTCCCCTAGTTTGGTCCCACAGGACCAGAAGTATTGTACCCTGGTGCATTTTCTAATAAAACTTGTTTTTCTCTAGGGCTTTCCATGCAAGGACATCACAATGCTGCATAAACATTCATAGGCCAAATTCGCCACTGGCCCAATGACATTAGCCTCACTCTGTGCCTGTGAAGTAGGTGGGTTATTATTGTCCTCATATTGCAGATGGGGAAACTGAGGCCCAGAGAGGCAAAATGATTTGCCCAAGGTGTACAGGAAAGTTTGTAGTAGGTCTGTCACAGTTCAGTCCTGAGCCATAACCACAAGACCATCTTCCCTGTTGCTAGCTTGTCTGAGATGTCCCACAAGATTGTCCACTGACTCCAGCTGGATTTTGGGACATGTAAGGAGATAAGATTGAGCCCTAACCAGCTAATTTCATTCATTTAAATCATTTTTGAAAGGCAGTGACTCTCTGGAGGGGGCTCCTTAGTAGATTTTTAAGTCCATAAGGTTGCTTGAAAGCCAGGTCAGGTTCCTTTTTCTTTCTAGACAGAATTAGGCACATCGTGGGGGAAGATTTGACTTTGTCATGGCTCCTTGCTTAGTCATCTGCAGTAGCCTGGAGCAGTTATCAGAAGACAGAGTCTCTGATTTGTTTGTTTTGTTTCTTTTCCTCCCTGAGTTGCCTTCAGAATTTGCAATGTGAAGAGCAGTTCAGGAAACACAGGGGAGATGACAGGAATTAATACACAGCTCCTCTGCACCCAATGGATGCATCAGCAGATCAAATGAGGATCTCAAACCACACCCCACACCCATACCCACACATATCCTCTTTCCATTGCCTAATACCATCACTTAAGGAAAAAGGATAATACCTTGCACTCAGGCCTGTTCTATACAAGGTTGTGCATATAAAACGAAAGGTGTGATTTAATAGCACTTTGGTTGAACTGGTGCAACTTTGTGCTGCTTATATTGGTTTAAACCAGGTTTATAGCAGTTTAGCTTGTGCCACAGGCTATAAACTGGATGATGCCACTTGTAAAGTGATACAAACCAGATGCGATATAAGTGTGTCCAAATACAAAGATGCATCAGAATGATAAGCTCTTTGGGGAAGGGACCATCTTTTTATTCTGTGTTTGTACAGCTCCTGACACAGTGGGGTCCTGGTTCATGAAGGCTGCTAGGTGTTACTCATAATACAAATAAAGTGATTCAAGTTCAATTGATGTAACTTCTGTGTATATACAAGCCCTTATGTCACGCCTTTAATCCTAGAAGCTGAAAGCGTTTTGCTGACATTCATGAATGAAGCCTCTCCCCACCCATGGTAAGGCAGATGGATATGTTTATCCCCATGCTGTAGCTGGTGAAACTGAGGCACAGTAAGATGTGATTTAGCCCAAGGTCAGTGCCAGGGATAAAACCCAGGACTCCTGACTCTCAGCGCCGTGCTAGACTATGCTGCCCCTTCCCCACCTTTTCTCTTTCATGCACTTGCTCTGTTGCCTTTTTTTTTTTGGCATTGTGGGAGGTGTCAATGTTCAAATATGGAATTTCATTGCTGGACAAGACCAGGAAGCTGCATTCTCTTGGATGACTGCAGGAAGGAATCCCTGCTTTAAAATTATTTGTTTTTATTAAGAGATCCCCCTGCCCTTGCCACTTATTCTTTTCCTTTTCACTGATCTCCCCAACAAGGCTCTGGTTGGGCTCTGAGGCCAAAGGCTTGTGGGTTTTTTTTTTTAAACAACCATGTTTTCCCCTGCAGATTGGGCAAGCCCAGTGTTTTCTTCCCTCAATCGGCATCGCCAACACCAGGCTTGGCAGCTGCTGGATGAGCTTTCTCATTCCTGCTGTGAGGCGATAGGGAGTTAGAATGTCCACACACAAACAGCAGCTTGCCCCGGTTAATGCATGCCCATCACAACAGCTGCACTGACTCAATGGGGGGATTGACAAGAAGCCGAGCCGGAGAGTCCCCACTCAAGGAGCATTCTCAGGGTCCCAGACTTTCCTGGCCAAGGGCTGTGGTAATGCTAGACAGCCTCCTGACTTCCCTACATCCAGACAAGCTAACACAGGGAGAGCACGGCTTTGCTGTGATGCCTGGCTCTTAATCACCCACAGCCAGCTTTGGAGATAGTCAGGGAGCATAGCTCTCGATCAAAACCAATCCAGCACTAGGACAGTGGCTTCGGAGAGCAGGGAGGGTAGGTTTTCAGGACCTAGCTCTTGATCACAGGCAGTCCAGCACGGGGATAGCAGTATCAGGGTGCTCAGGGCATAGGACTGACAGGGCTAGGATGAGGATAAAGGTTCTGCCTATCCTACATGCTACTTCACTGCACAAACTGGAACTGGCTGCTGAGCCTGTCATTAGCTTCCCAGCATGCTTCTGGTTCAGCAGGTGCCTTTTGAACCCCAGACTGGTGCCCGTGGAGATGGGGTTCTGCTCCAGTGACCCTTGGTAGGATTCATATGAGATCGAAATGGCACCGGCAGTCAGGGGAGATCAGGCCATCCCTTTCCGTCCATCCACACCTCCTGTTGCATCCTCGTCCCAAGAGAGGATCCGGGGACCATGAATGGATTTTGGTGGGGCTATTTCACCATCCGAGATGCAAACCGGCGCACCCAGAGACACCCCACGTGAGAGCAATGCAAACTGGTTCACAGATTCCCTATTTACTAGGTTCCTTGGACAACTGCGGCACCTACTGACCCCCATCCCCGCAGCACACTGCAGGACAGCTGCTGCCCAAGTGATCATGGCCCCCCCCGACTCTTCAGTTCTGATGCCAAAAACCTGCCTTCAGGATGCTGGAAATGTTTCTTCTGCAGCACCCCTGTAACACAGTGGCACCACTGCCTTAAGCCTGCCTCCTGGTGGTGCAAGCGATCAGCAGCAGGCAGCTTGCAGCAGTCTGTGGGCTTGTAACCCTCCCAGGGTGCGAGTGGGGCTGTCTGGGAAGCTGCCATCAGTTTCAGGCCCGGTGCAGGGCCTCACTCATACAGTGTGTGATTCCACCCACTGGCAGAGGCGCCTGGCGTAATCTGAGGGGCTAACGGTGGAGAAGGTCTGATGCCGGTACCGGATGCATTTCCACAGATGCTCGAGCCTCTTGCGGAAGCTGTACACGGTGAACAGGTCAATGATGCCCATGAAGTAGCGGAACTCCGGGCCATCAAGCAAGTGCAGGGGGCTCTTGCATCGGGGCAGCAAGCGTCGGTTCTGGGCCAGGATGTGGGCCAGATCAGTGTCAGACTTGGTGCTGCTTTGGAGGCTCATGTCCTCCACCCCCAAATTCAGCTCACGCAGTCGGTAGAGGTTGACTCCCCCTACCATCTCAGACACCAGAATGTCAGACTCTTCCTCCACAATCCCTGACACTGAGGTGCGCAGGGAGCTCTCGGGATTGCTCAAGGACCTGTAGCAGGGAAAGGCCAGGACAGTGAGATCTCAGGGATATCCCAGATCAAAGCGATAGGAACCAGCAGCTGGTTGGCAGCTTCCCCACTGACTTGGTTCCTTGGAGGCTTGTGGGCTCCTGAGGTTCAGTCACCTACAGTCCTGGTTTGTGGGACTGATTCTCAGTTACATTGAAGCCCTTTATGCCACTTGGCAGGGGAAAGGGTCCCGGAGAAGCTCCCCCAGTGGAGGGGGCAGCACACAGCTAGGGTAAGGCTCTGTGCTAGGTTGCTCCCACCCCCAAGGGGCAGACGACAGTCTGGGGCAGGCCAGGGATAGGGCACGGAAGGGAAGGGTGTGGCCACAGACTACAGCTAGTCTCTGCTTCCTCGAGCTCCTAAGCATCTGAGGGAAAGAGAGCGTAATACAGAGCAGCTCTGAGGCTGCTGGGACTGACTTAACATCCCCTTTGCCTCATCATCCAGTTTGGCCACAGAGGAGGAATGCTGTGACTGAGAACCAGGGCCTGCGATGCCAAGTCCATCTACGTTCCTGTGGGGTTCTCTGCCCTCCCAGACATGCTGGGCTTCAGGCACTCTGCAGGCTCACCCCAAGCAGTGTGGTCTCTGGGGGCAGAGCCTGTCCTGTCTGCTGCTTGCCCCCATCAGACAGAGCTGCAGGAGAAGCAGAGGGCTGCCTGTGCGCTCACCCCTGTGCTGAGCGCTCTCTGCAGGAGGCCGATCACTCACATGGTGGTCCTGAAGATGATGTCCGCGAAAGACAGGTTCTGACCCTTTTCGTCTGCATGCAGGGGCTGAAATGCCACCAGCAGGCTGTAATCCAGCACGTTCAGCTCCTTCAGGAACTGTGTGTCCAGCTGCACCTGGCGTAGGAGCCAGGAGCGCTGCTGACCTGCAGGAGAGAGCAGAGAGGCTGACAGACACGGAGTGAGAGCCCAGGTCAAGGAGAGGAAGATCTGAGCAGGGATGGGATATAAGCCAGCACAGTTAGCAGGGAGTGGGAGGCACAGTGTTCTGCAAGGCATCCAGGAGATGGGACCTTGGGCAGGGGCGACAGTTCTAATGCAGCAGGATCAGGAGTAGAAGAAGCTGCTGCTGGAGGAGAACCGGCTGCTTGTGGAGGAGAGATGAGTGCAGCTGGAGGCCAGGCAGCAGAAGCGAGTCAGTGGAAGGAGACACACAGAAGGGAGAGAGAAATCAGGTGACAGCAAAGATCACAGAGAGATCACAAGGGAATGAGTGAAGGCGGAGGGGAGGGCAGTGCAGACGGAGAGGGAGAGGATGTCTGCTAGTTCGGGGAGTCCTGAATGGGAGGGTTACTGGGGTCCCCAGCTTGTAACTGGCTTGGGACCCAGACTCCATACTGTTGCTGAGCCGACTCTTCTGGTGCACATAGCCACCTGCATGCTGGCCATGGAGCAGCAGGGCTGGATACAGGCCACTCACACGCTTTGCAGGAGCCCAGAGGCCCAAGCGTCTGACTGATGAGCTAACGCAGCAGCTCAGAGTGAGCAGAGGCACACATAGCCAAGGCATCCTAGTGGTTGGACAGGCTCCACCTCACTGTGCTCCAGGACTGTCTATTTCATGTGGTTCCATCAGCATGAAACTTAGCTGGCCAGCTGAAGAAAGAGGTGGTTGGTGGAGATATGGTTGGGGGGAACAGTCATGTGATCACCCAGAGCCAATAGGCTGAGCCTGGGAGGAGACAAATATATAAAAGGTCCTTCATGCTTACTTCAGGGAAGTCACTGCCCCATCTCTGTGCCTCAGTTTCCCCACCCCCTCATGATTCTGACCCTCCTTTGTAGATTGCTTGGAGATCTAGGGATGGAAAAGTGCCTGACACAAGCCAAGGATCATTATTATCATCAGCATGGTGATGAATGGGCTAAGCAGGACACCACCATTTCCATCCAACCTCTCTGCACTGATCTATGACCCTGCAGGGAGGACACATGGGCACAACCTGGCCCATAGGAAAAGGGGGCAGAAACCCTGTGGGAGACCCTGACCCTTGCTGGGGGAAGGGGGTCGGGGGCAGCTGCATGGCAAACTGGTAGCAGCAGGGAGGCTGAATGCAGGGGAAGGTGTCAGGGAATCGTGGACAGAACCAACTGGGGCAGGAACCGGGGAACCACATGTGCAACAAGGGTCAGGTCTGGGCAGAAGCCGTGGAGAAGCAACGGAGCTTGGGAACGTGGGCAGAGGGGTTCCAAGGAGACACACCACTGGCTGATCCTGGCCTGAAAACCTGGTTCCAGCAGAAACTGGGCTGGAGAGGCACCAGGCAGAGGAGCCCTGACCCTCTAGTGAACTGCCCCCCACCCTCACATACAAACTGCTATTGTTCTTCCTTAAGTTGCAAGCATTCAAGCCACTTTCCCCTTTTGCTAGTCCTAGTAAAATACCCCTTCCTTTAGCCCAGTCTCTGACTTGTCAGTGGGACCCATGAGGGCTAGCACCTAGCATCTAGAGCAGAGGTGGCCAACCCGAGCCTGAGAAGGAGCCAGAATTTACCAATGTACATTGCCAAAGAGCCACAGTAATACATCAGCCCCCATCAGCTCCCCGCACCTCCCACCCACCGGCAGCTCCACCACCGATCAGCACCGCCACCTCCCTCCCCATCAGCTGTTTCGTGGTGTGTAGGAGGCTCTGGGGTGGAGGGGGAGGAGCGAGGGAACGAGAGGCTCAGGGCAGTGGCGTAGCCAGGTGGAGGGAAGAGGGGGAGCGGAAAAAAAAAAAAAAGGCGCCACTCACTGCGGCACTTTTACTGATGGGGCAGCCCTCCCGGTCTTCGGCAGCACCTCGGCAGCGGGACCTTCACTCGCTCCGCAGGTCTTCAGCTGCATTTCGGCGATGAAGCTTCAGTGCTGCCAAAGACACCCAAAGCGAGTGAAGGTCCCACCGCCGAAGTGCCGCCGAAGACCTGGAGCGTCGCTCCGTCAGTAAAAGCGCCGCAGTAGGTGGTGTCTTTTTCTTTTTTCACTCCTGAGTGAGTAAAATTAAAAAGGCACCACTTGTGCTCGGTGGGGGAGCGGCTGCTCCCCCCCAGCTACACTACTGGCTCAGGGGAGGGGGTGAGAACAGGTGGAGAGGGGGCAGGGCCTGTGGCAGAGCCAGGGGTTGAGCAGTGAGCACCACCAGTACATTGGAAAGTTGGCACCTGTAGCTCCAGCCCCGGAGTCGGTGCCTGTACAAGGAGCCGCATATTAACTTCTGAAGAGCCACATGTGGCTCCAGAGCCACAGGCTGACCATCCCTGTTCTAAGGTGTCTTTGGAGCCTGCCCCCAAGTCACGGTCCACCTAGTGTGCTACTAATGCTTTAGGGGTTGCTGTGCCACAGCTCTAACAAGGACCCTATCATCATGGGGTAGCAGAACATCTGCCATCTTGGCTGACACCAGGGGATTGAACCAGAAACCCCAGCCTCAACCCCTCAAGTCTCTACAGCTTGAGCTAAACAGCCAGGATCCAAGGGGCAGGTTATGGTTGTTCTGATAGGAGGCTCTGCCCGCTTCCCAGTGAGTTGCCATCCATGTCATAAAACCAGCTCACTCCACAAATGGGCTTCCCACGCTGGCAGCCTCAGCAGTGAAGCCAGGAGCGAACATGGACCGATCGAATTACTGGCTTCTCCCTAGAGGTGGCTACCTTCAGCTCAGGTCCAAGGCACTTTGGCAAGGTGGCTGGGGGCGGGGATGTCATACCTTTTCAGTGGATAGAGCACTTAGGCTTCCAGATACATGGATTCTGCATCTTTCTCCAGGACTAAGCTTGGTCATTCTCTTTCCTCTCTCTCTTTCTCCCATCAGCCTATGATTAATTCACAACCTTCCAGGTTGGGACCTATGCAATGAGGAGGTTTAGCTAAGCTGGATGTGGAAGATGGATAGAGACAGAGGCGGATGAGTGGGCTTGATGGTGGGTGGATTGAATGGCAGACGGCTGGACAGTATGAAGTGAGTGGGTGGCCCAGCGAGTCACCCTGCTTCACCAGGCCTTCCTTGGCCAGGGAAGTACTCACCCAGCTGGATGGATTTTCCTTCAAAGTTGAGATCCTTCAGCACCACAATGACTTGGCTGCCCTCGGGGGCGGGCTCCGTCCAGCGATTCACCTGACACCCTTTAATGTCATACCTGCAGATGGCAATTCGGACAGGCGATTCCTGGAGGGCACGTTGAGTCCCTGCTTAACCCCTTCAGCACCACACCCTCGGCACGACATACAAGAGTGCCCATTGCAGCCGTGGGTCAGAAGGAAGACTGCACTGCCTGAGTCTCATTGGACTGCACTGCCTGAGAGTGCAAAGGTGTTATGCCCGTGGACTTTGAAAAGGGTTCAGTGCTCAGTAATTTTCCCACGAAATATTCATACTTATTAGTAAGTTCATATTCCTTGCAATCTGCAGCCACTAGAGGGCGACATGATCACCCACGTTTTATCAGTGCTGCTTGTGCAAATATCTGGGTTTACAAACTTGCAGCTGCAGCTGGAACAACACACATGGGAGCAGCCCTGACATTCCCTCCGCTAGTGGGCAGTGCTGACACACACGTTACAGAGGGGCAGCCAGCCACAAAGGCAGGACATTATTCCTGAGGGGAGATGACTGTACAAATCCCTCTGATCCCCAAGCCATGACCCCTCTAACCACATGGGCCTGTGACTCACCGTTCAAGGATCCTTTCGTCGGGGTAGAACACGCTGTGCATGATGATGAAGTATTTCTAGAGGAGAGAGAAGAGACTGGATGGAAACCGGCACAGAGATGGAGTTGGCTGTGCCAAAGATGGGGCCAGTGGCATGTGACATGGACTCCGACAGGCAGATGGAACCTACCTTCTTCTCCTGAGCCACGATGATGCTGTGAACCCCTGAAAGGGAGGAGACAAGGGGAAAGTTCAGAGAACACAGACCAGGATTGGCAGTCTGGCCTGCAGACGTCTCTGACACCCCCTCTAATCAGCAGGGACACTGAGTAGTGTGTCCAGGGTACAAGAGCCTTGCAACCTGGGTTTCACAAATCTGAAGCACGGTTGCAGCCAAACAGGCTGTACTCGGGTATGCCTAGCAAGGAGGAGGACAGGCCAGACTGGTTGAAAGCAGGATTTAGAGCCATCTGCTGTAGACGAGGTCCCTCTTCAGGCTGGAACCCAGTGGTTCTAGCACAGATTGGCCCGATACACCGCCCAGCACAAGCCTGTTAGATCCTCACTTGGCAGCCTTGGCTTCTGGTCCATGTGCCCCTGAATAGTGACTTGGTTCAAGCAGAATCACAGGGGATAAGTGAGGTGAGGTTCCCCCTTGGAAGGTCCTAGCCCACGTCTCCCAGGTGCCACGCCCCACCATCTCCTCTCTGTTAGGTACTCTCCCAGGCTGGACTGTTCTCCAGGGCCGGCACTTCCATTTAGGCGACCTAGGCGATTGTCTAGGGCATCAGGGTTTGAGGGGGCCGCATTTTGCCGCCCTTGGCAGCAATTCGGCAGCAGGGCGTCCTTCCGCGCTCTGGGTCTTCGGTGGCAATTCTGCGCTGGGTCCGTCATTCGCTCCAGGACCCGCTGCCGAAGTGCCCCGAAGACCGGGAGTGTGGAAGGACCCCCCCGCCGCAGAATTGCTGCCAACAACCAGGAGCGCGGAAAGACCCCTGCCTAGGGCACCAAAAACCCTGGCGCCGCTCCTGCTGTTCTCCCTGGCGTTTATGGAGCCTCAGTCTTTCCCCTCAGCATGTCGGAGGTGGTTCTTACCCAGGAACCTGACGAGGAGGGAGTGGGGGTATCTCTCAAGGTGCTGGATGTACTTGGGCAGGTTGGAGAGGAGGAACCGGATCTCTCTCTTACTCTGCGTCTTCAGGAAGAAGCGTTTGTTGTTCCTATGGCATGAGGAGACCAAGAGTTACCTCAGGGCTGTAAATGGGGATAGGGGGAAGTGAGTGTCCTCACCTCCTGATCAGACCCAGGACACACCCAGCTCCCCAGATATGTTCCTATACGCCCAACCTAACACACGTGTAGGACACATGCAACATCTGCACACTGTGTGTACACTCCTCCCCCCCACCAGCAGCAATAACAGAACATTTGGATTTTTGCCATGAAGATATACAGGTGACACGTCTCCCTTCTTAGCATCACCAGGGCACTGCAGAGCAGAAGCAGCAAAGGTGTCCTGACAGCTGGTCTGAGGAATTGCCCCTTGCTAGTGAATATCAGATACTAACGGCTTTGATCAGCACCCCCAATACTTCATCCAGACCCACACACTGTCCCATACCTAGAGACTGGGCAGAAACTACACACCTGGACATATGCTCTCGAAAAGTAGAGATAACCTCCCAGCCACACACGGAAACCACCTCAGAGCAGGGGACAAAACACAAGGATGATCTCTCACCTAGTAAATGGGTGGCCTCCCTCCCCAAACCCATGCAATTACCCACGCTGTCCATGGTCTGACATATCCACCGGGTCATGCCCAAATGCAACACTCACTTACACACCCTAACATATTGAATCTTCCAAAACACAGATCCATCCTCTCTCCCTCCCGCTACAGCCAAGTGCTCATGGCATGATCCACCCATTGCTTGCACATGCACGAGCCATAGAGGGGCCATACAATTTCCTATTCAGGGGTTCTCAAACTTCATTGTGCCATGACCCCTTTCTGACAATAAAAGTTATGACATGACTCCAGGACGGGGAGACCGAAGCCTGAGCCTGCCCAAGCCCGCCACCCTGGCTGGGGAGATCAAAGCCCGAGCCTCGCTGTCCTGGATGGGGAGGTGCAAAGATGGCTCTCAAGCGCTTCAGCCCCAGGCAGGGAACCTCTCACTCTGAGCCCGTCCACTAAGGGCTGAAGTCCTCATGCTTCGGCCCTAGGCAGTGGGCCTTGGGCTTGGTCCCCAGCAAATATAACACCAGCCTTGGAGACCTCCATTAAAATGAGATTGCAACCCACAGTCTGAGAACTGTTGTCCTACATTATAGCAGAGGCAGTGTATTCAGTGCTGGTTGTTATGTGGGTCAGCTGCTGGGTGCTCTCTGATCACTACAGATCTTTCTTGTCAGTGGTAAGTTGTAAAGGTAATAATTGGATGTATACCAATCTCCTAGAAGGGAATTGAGTCCAGCCCCCTCCTGCCTTCACTAGCAGGACCAATTTTTGCCCCAGATCCCTAAGTGGTCCCCTCAAGGACTGAACTCACAACCCTGGGGTTAGCAGGCCAATGCTCAAACCACTGAGCTATCCCTCCCCCCAGGAGGGCTATCTTCTTGATTGCTGCTTCACTTAGGCAGTCAGTTCTGAAAGGCATGGTACCAATAGATCTTAGGCTAAATTCTGCCTCCAGACGTTCATCTATCTCCCTGTGGATGTCAGTGGGCTTTAGGCAGGAGTACCTGAGGTTAAATTGGCTCTCACTGATCACCCAGAGCAGTGGTTTTCAACCTGGGGTCTGCAGATCATGTCTAAGATTTCCAAAGGGGTCTGCACCTCCATTCAACATTTTGTAGGGGTCCACAAATGAACCACTGACCTAGACCATTGAGCTCTCAGAGAGTACAGACCTCTCTCTGCACCCGTGGGAAGACTCACGTCAGGAAGAAGTCAGCCTTGCTCTTGGAGTTGCTGATGAACTGCAGGTAGGAGCTCTGGGAGGACAGGGACAGCTGGTATTCCTTCTCCGATATGCCCAGCGAGTGCCTGAAGTGAGCAAAGGCCGGGCCACCATACGTACGCATCTCAAAGCCCTGCAGCGACCCGGGAGGAGCAAGAGGTGAGGCCAGGTTCTACCGCACTCTGCTACCTGGCACACATGCCAGGCTGCCAAGTGCTTTCACCCCACCTCCCCCAGTCAGCTGGAAGGGCGGGGGAACAACTGCTACCTGCTGGCCCACGGGGCTGGCAGGGAGCTGGGAATGGCAACGGCGTCTCAGTCCTCCCTCAAAGCTACGGAAGGCAGACATGGCTACTGGTGACTGGTGGAGGTTGTATGGATGTGCCTCTGCATACGTAGGTCCACGTGAAGGTGAGGATAGGTATGGATGTGGGGTGGGAGGTATAGGTATGAGGGGAGACGGGTGCTTGGCTATCTGCAGCTGTGATGGACCCTGGGGATAGCTGTATGGTTAGGGTGTGTGGCTACTACAGTGTAGGGGGAGGGCTGGCTCAGGAATCCTGCAGCAGGTCAATGTTAGTGAACTGGGCCTGGTGTACCAAAGGCTCTGGCTGGGTCCTATGCTTTTTCCCCTGCTGTGGTGAGTTCCTACCTTATGGGCCTGCTTCAGCACGGCCTTGCAGTCTGCGTCGCTCAGGGCATCCTGGCGGGGACAGAGAGACAGACAGAGAGTGAGTGCACTGCATGGGGACTTCTCCCCAGTCACATTCGCTGCTTCGCCAACCTTCCCAGTGGGTCCTGGCACAACACTGGAAAGCAAATACCAAAGGATCTGGGGGCGGGGCGGGGAGTGAGGGGGAAGGGAAATCGGACTGGGAGTGTGGGGATTGCAGCAACCATGATGGCAACTAGAGGGACGACCCTGACCTCTGGGCTCACCCATGCCCCTGGCCCCATCTCTCCCCCTCATTTCCCCTGCTCTGCCCCACTGCTGTGGATGGAAATGACAGGGTCATTCCTGTCTTTTTGAACCCTTCTCCCCACTGCTAGACAGCTATCACCAGCCTGCCATGGGAGCTCAGGATTTCCTCAGCAGGGGTAGGTCACTCCCGTCTACCAACCTCGTGCTTCTCTGGTTCCCATCGTTGCAGGATCTCAGCCCCCGGCACAGACGTCTCCATTTGCTAAGGGCAACGCTTCTTGCAGCCCCTGGTCTAACACGTTTCTTATTATTATTCAGGCCTGTCACTAAAGTCCTATTGTCACCTGGCTCTCTCTGTGCCGCTGTGCCTGCCCTGTTAGCGCCCCTGTAGGGCCGGAATCCCATCTCAGTCACTCCGGCCTGAACATGCAGGGAAGTTAATGGAGTTCCACCAAGAGGCTGGGTCACTCCAGTGAGCCCTGAGGGGTCACAGGAATGCTGCGGGGGCTGGGATGGGGGCCAACCCTGTGCTTGAGTTGGTGTGTGCATGACACAGATCGCTAGCTGCCCCCATCCTTGGGGCAAGGGGCGGGGAGTCCCCTACAGAGCAGCCTGTTCTTCCTCCAGCAGGGGAGGGGCCCGTTCGTACTTGTCAGTCAGGAGTTTGCTCTGATCACCTGCGCTAGGCTGCCAGCCAGGCAGTGCATTTTGTTTGAGCCACCAATTTGGCTGGGCCGGCCAGGGCCGAATTTCCCGTCAGTTTGTCAGTGTTCTCCGAAGGGACAGCACAGCCTACTTCTGAGAGTAGGGGGCTGCATCACTGCCTCGCCCTGGGACCTGGGTGCACCCCTTCCCCTCTCAGTGTCACAGGGATGCAAAGCACTTGGGGTTCCTTGACTGGGGGAGAGACAGGAGGGAGGAGAACGGGATCATGACGGGAGCACATAGGAGGCAGCACACCTTTGCTACAGCAGCGTACTCACTGGTAGCCCCGTGCCGGGGGAGAAGGCCGTGTAGGAGTCTCGTCGTACGGCCAGGCAGCTGGGGAGGTGAATGAGCCCATCCCCAGGAGGTACTCACCACAGGCGGGTTGTCAATGGCCTCTTGGATTGCAGCCCTGAGCCCCACCTTCAGCATGCAGGTCAGGTCATAAAACTCGTGCTCCTCGTTGATCTCAAAGAGGCCCAGGAGCTTCCATTTCTGGCGGAGCTTCCAGAGGAACCTGCGCTTCAGCGTGAGAGACCTCCGGCCCATCGTGCTCTCCGGGGCGTCAGTCTGCAGGGGACAAGGCACCGTCAGGGAGTCCGGGAAGAGAGTGGGACTCTGCCCGGAGATGGGGAGCCCAGAAGCCCCTGGGCAGAGAAGAACCAACCTGTTCCCAGCAGACAGGGAGGGGCGAGGGACCTGAACTTGAAGAGGTTTGAGGGAATGAAGAAGAGGATCCTATAAAGAAACTTTCGAGAAGGCAGATGAGTGACTGGCAAAGTAAGGGGAGTTCAGAGAGGAACGCCAGCAAGGACCGGGGGACTGAAGGGGAGTAAACTCCCTCGGGTCCTTGGGTGAGATCCCAGATGCACTGACATCAATGCCAAAGCTCCCATGCACTTCAACCAGGCCAGGATTTCGCTTCTGGAGAATGTTTGAACTCCTGGTGAAAGAGCAAACCACCCAGTCCTCATGGAGACAGGAGCAGTGTGCATGCAAGATTCAGAGCCAGGCAGGCCAGACAGAATGGTGGTTATCACTCTGCTGAAAGGCTGCCACTATTGGGGGCTGTAAACTGGGGACACTCACACACCTCAGTAAAACGGATGGGGGTGCCAAGCCCTCTCTTTCAGACTCCCTGGAAGGAGCACTTAACTCCTGTATGTAGGGAAAACAGCTACAGCCAAGAGAGGCTACTGCCCAAGACACTGAGTCACATGGCCAGGTCTGCGTTAGCTCAGTAGATTAACAGGGACTTCCCTGGTTGCGCACATAGGAACTAGGATATCAGTTTGCAGCTTGAATGGGAAAAGCTAATTTAGACCCCATCATTTTATATATATAGTTGTTTTAGCAGAGATTCACTTTTATGATTTGTGTATGTTAATCTCTCATAATTCTTTTATATGCTACCACAAGCCTTTCTATTTTGTGGATCTATATATTTATTGTCCTATATATATCGAAACTAAAAAGTTCTTTGTCCTTTAATTGAACCTAATGGGCAAAGAACATAAGAACGGCCATACTGGGTCAGACCAATGGTCCCTCTAGCCCAGAGTCCTGTTTTCTGACAGAGGTCAGTGCCGGATGCTTCAGAGGGAATGAACGGAACAGGGAATCATCAAGTGATTCATCCACTGCGACAATGAATTCAATGATGAAATGTGTATAATTTTTTTTACCCTGATCTTACTAATATAGGCCAGATGTCCCAGGAAGAGACTCCTGCCAACTACTACAAAGTTTCCACACAAGGATGTTATAAACAAAACTAGGTGAATGATAAGAGATACTTGTTATGACAGATGGGCTCTGTAATGGATGAAATAATGCACCACTGAAAGGTGTTTTTAAATCATGTAAGCACTGTCAGTAGTCACAGCTGTTAGTAATAATGACTGGATTAGAGATTCTTTTTTTGCTCATCAGTCAGGTAAACTGAGGATGACAAAAAGAAATTCCATTAGTAATGAGGAAAACAGAACATATTGTAAAAATAATTATGATCAAATATTTCCCCACCCCCACAAAAAAAGGAGTTTTTTTGTCTCACACACTATAAAAGGATAGCAGTCTGGAGTGTTAGATAGGGAACAAACATTGCCAGCATTCCTCCAGTACAAAGGAAGGGACTTAACTACTTTCTCTTCACCGTCTACAGGCGTCTGTTCCTTGCGCATTCTGTATAGAGCTGTATCAATCTCTGATTGATCATCTTGATTAAATCAATTCCATATGAGCCTGTCATCTGACAATCTCAAATCGCTATTAAATTCAACCACCCAACAGTTGGGATTATGTTTTCCAACGTCCATTACTTTGCACTTATCAACACTGGGAGATGGTTGCACCTTCCCTTCCATTTGCAATCACATGGATTCACCTCCCCATCTCCCCATCCCCATTGTACATCACCAGTCAGCTTTCTGCAGACAAGCGTGAGAACCCCTGTAAAATACAACATGACTCACCATGGCTTCTCTCTGAATGCCAGGCCTCGGCTCTATGAGGAATGCTACCTGCTGATGCCGCTAACACAAAGGATTCCTACCAACGAACCCAAGTCCGTAGCCCATGGGGCACACCATCCACGCCGGTGGGAACCAGCCTGTGCAAAGCAAAAGCACAGGGTGCAATGATCGATCAGTGCAGTTACCAGACAAAGCACAGTTAGATGGAGCAGGCATGCATGAAGTGAGGAGTACAACATGAAAAACCAGTCTGAGAGATTACACTGCCTTAGTGCAGCGGGTATGAATCAGCGTGCGGGGCACCGGCCAAACCCCGGTAAAAATACAGATCACTGCTTGGGAAGCTGGGCTTGAGTGAGCTCTGACTGGCCCGCTTGGAGGGATCAGCAGTGAAGTGGGACGAAGCAGGGCAAGTCTAGACTCCGAAGGGAGTTAGGCGCTGGGTGGGTCCCAGATGGACTGACATCGAGAGACTTTACCTAATGGAGCACAGGAGTCGAAAAGCTAGAATCCACCAACTAGCAGAGGCCTTGGCAATAACACAGTCAACAGGTTGAGATGATCCGATTTGGAAGAGAAATTGGGGGAAATTACAGAGCTATAAGGCCTGCTCTCACAGAAAGCAGCGTGAGAGCTGCTGCTGGCCTCAACGTATCCCTGTAACGGACAGCACCTTCTTCTGAACGACTCCCCAGAGCGCCTCTCGGGATGAGGCTGTATGGGCCATGTGGACACCCTTCACAATCCGTCGCTGTCTTCTGGAATGATTAGTGCGCTTTGTGAGCATGGGCATCATTCCAGAATGAAGTGACAGAATAGAACCTCCATGGAACACATGGAGCCATTCTGGAATCACAGTTGCAGAATAGCTTATTCCACAATAGTTATTCTGGTCAATTTCCCTAAGTCAACAAGCCCTTTGGTTTCAGAACGTCCTAGTTTAGACTCTCATTATTATGATGATGATGCCTATGCATCGGCATTAGAGTACTGCCCGGGTACCCCGGCATAGAGGAGGATGCCAGGGTGCTAGGCTGGGTACAAACAGCCAGTCTCTGCCCCAAGAGCTCTGGAGAAGTCACTGGGTGCTGGGGGAGGCAGGGGGAAAAGCAGAGCCGGTAGCAGTGCTCCCAGCAGGAAAAGAGCCTGATCCTGTGACTCCCTGTCTGGCTGGGGGAGGATAGCCCAGCCCAGGGACATCTTGCTGCCAGTTTTGGGGGTGTGGGGGGGAGGTGGGCAGCGGCCCGCCCCCTCCCAGTCCCGGGAGAGGGGGTCACATGGCTTCCAGCCGGCTGGGGTCAGGGGCAAGGGGGGCACCCGGCTGTGAGCACGGGTAGGGTCAGATCTGCCCGCAGCCCCTTCAGGGCAGAGCCCGGGACAGGTGGCCCCCTGGGCTCTGCCCCGGAGTAAGGGGCTGCCCGGGCCTGGCTCCTGCCGCGGGGACCGGCCGCTTGCAGCCTTGTTAGCACCTACCTCTGCAGGCGTCCTCTGCAACTGCAGGCCCCTCCACTGTGCCCCAAATCACTGCCTGACCGCATCCCCCCTGCCAGCCTAGAGCCGCCTCCTGCCCAAGCCCCCGGGCGGCTGCATCACTCCCTAGCAGGCTCCCGGCGGCAGAGGCTGGCAGTCCCGGACCGCCTGCCGCAGCAGTGGCTGCTGCCCAAGGGCTACCGGCTGCAGATTGGAGCGAGTGACATCAGCCTGCCTGCAGCTGGCCCTATTGACAGCAATGCGGCGGAGGGAGGGGGGGAGAGGAGGAGGAGAGGAGGGGAGCGGGTGGGGGAAAGGAAGAAGAGACCGTGATCGGTCCACCTGCACGGGTGGATCATGGCCCTGCCAGAGGATACAGGGCTAAAGAGCTGCAAAAGTGTAACCATCCTCAGCATGTGCCACCTTCCAAGGCTTCATCCTCATCCACCCCTGCAGCCCTGTGGAGCAGGTAAATAGAGCCCCATTTTCGGGAAACTGAGGCAGAGAACAGGAAAGCAACTTGCCCAAGCTCAGCTGGGGAGTCATTGTCAGAGTCCTGCTTTGAACACAGGAGATCTAGGCTCCTATTTCTGTGCTCAGACCATTAGACCAGAGGCCTTCGAGCCCTGAGCTCTGCACCTGCCCACACAAGGTATTTATCTGGGATTCAGGGGCAGCACACTGCAAGTTTTCAGTGAAGAAACATGGCTGTCTCGAGCCCTTATGGCTACAAGGAAAATCTTCCAAAGGTGATGGGCGTGTAGCCGACAGTTCTGTCTGCCTGAGTCTGCAGCCAGCCTGGGATAACAGCTCTAGGAGAGAGATGATCAGTCCTATGCTTCTCAACGCGGCAGTAACTGTTAAGTCTATAATTATAGCACCATCAGAGCCAGATTTTCAAGTAACATGGATGACCAGCTGCATGTGTGCACAACCAATGCAAATGTGTGAGTAACTCAGGTTAAGTGCAGCTGAACCCTGGGTAGGCTGCAGCACCCAAGAGATTTTTTTTCCTTCCACTGAATGATGGCAGATGCACCAGTAACCAGCAGGCAGAAGTTTAGTGACCATATTGGGGCCATATCCTCCCCACTCCCAGCATTGGGCCAACTGCCCCTCATCATTCTCCTGATTGCTTGTATTGTTATTGATGGGAGATCTGCTGTGGGGGTGTATATGGACCTGCCTTTGCAGGCGCAGTCTTGACCCAGCATTCGAAATAAATTGCCCTGAGTTTCAGAAGTACTGAGAACCCTGGAGTTCCCACAGACATCAGGGGAACTGCAGCTGCTCAGCATCTCTGAAAATCAGTCCCAGAATGACACTCTGAGCCACAGCTCGTTGAGCAGGGGGCTTCAGCAGCGATTGGTGTGGGGCAGAGTAAAGCAACCAGGACGGTCACAACGGAGGCTGGAACACTGTCCTCGCCTCACAGCTGTGGGGAAGACAGGCCTTCAGACGTCCCCTCCCGCCTGCATTGCACTTTCCAACCCAGGAGCAAGGAACCATTTTGCACCTTAGCACTGTGAGGAGCTGAAGCCCAGAACGGGGAAGTGACTTGCCTGAAGTCATCCAGTGAGTTGGTGCCAGAGTGGAGAATAGAAGCCAGATCCCGACTCCCAGCTCTGTGCTCTGATCTCAAGAACAGCCCTTTCCAGATCCAGGGGGGTCGGGGGGCAGGAGGGACTCTAGCCACGTGCAGAAGCCCCAAGCCAGGGGACAGACTGTGCCACCTGCCCTGCAGGATCCTGCCAAGAATCACAGGCAGCACACCTCAAGCAGAACACATACCGTATTCACTCTAATAGCCCCTTCCTTCCAGGCTGCTGGACACCTTTGCACTGTCTGAAGAAGAATAGCATCTGCAGCAACATGGGCCAGGATACAGCTCCAAGGACTCTGGCCCCTCATGCGTTGGGATGAAGCGGGTGTCAGGGGTGCATTCCTCTCTCTCTTACCCCGCAGTAGGACGCACTGTGGAGGGAATGATGCTATCCACTGACTCGTCCTGCTCAGGGAAGATCTATGTGCCATACCATGACCTCCCTCAGCCGTTACCACAGTTCAGCTCCGAACCGTGGGAAACTGGAGGGAAAGAAGCCGAGAGGAGACAAGGCCCTGATGGGCAGCACCGCAAAAAGTGCACTGTGGGAGCCAGCCAGGCAGCTGCCTCAGCCCAGCTTTGTCAGCACATTTCAGTGACAGCCCATGTCTTCCTGTGTGTGGCAAGGAGCCAGGAATCCAGCAAAACCACAGCCCATTCAAAGAGGCAGCTTAGCTGAGACACGGGCCCTAGGGTCCGGGGACTCTAGTGCGGGGTGGGGGAAGCTCTTGAGGCCTTGATCCTGGATGGTACTCACGATTCCTGGGATTCACTCCTGACCATCCCCTGACAGGGTGTCAGGAGAGCCCTGTCCCCTAACTCTCATGGGAGAAGCTCCCACCAGCCTCCTGCCTCCACTCTTGAAGCAAGTGCAGGTTCCCCAACCAACCTCTCCCCTTTGGGGTTTTCCTCCCGGCTTCCCCAGTTTAATGGTCACGTTTCCTTCATTTCCCTTTGGTCTTTAGGAGGAAGAGGCCGGGGTTGCTTCTCCTGTTGGCATCTCTCCAGGAGTGAGACAGGACTTTCCACCCCTAGCACAGGACTCCCTCCCTTGCTTTGAGAGTGTCACTGTCGTAATAATTGGGGCCTAGCAGGCCTCCCTCAACTGTGAGCTCAGCTGGCAGACAGTGGGTGAAAGGTCAATCACCTAGAACAATAAATGCAGACAGAGAGAGAGACAAAAGGGTGACAAAGGCTGGCTTAATCCAAACAAAACGTTCTACTGACACCAACCGAGGTCTGCGTTAAGATTGTGACTGGTAAACTAGAGGAGAATGGAATCAGAAACTAATGGACCAAAACTGGTGTGTAGGATATTACTGACTGGTGGTCAGCCATCACCCCGCTTTGGGATTCTTTTAAAGAGATTTGAGAGGGACTGAATAAGGGGATTCCCTCAAGCAACCATCAATAAAGCTCAGCTTTGCTCCAGAGACTGTCCTTCACTGGCGAGCCTTGAACATTGGGACCTCCAGCCCAGCCCACTGTGAGGCCACCTGGACCAGTGAGGACCCCTGCCTGACAGAGCAGGATCTCATGTGTATCTTCCCTTCCTTTGAGTATCCCCTTCCATTGCCGCTATCTTCCTCCTGTCCTCGTTCTCAGCTTTTCACCTGATCCCAGAATCAACTGCACTGAATGGCACCAACACGGCCCATCCAGCTCTGCCCAGCCTAAGAGGGACTAATGAACAAGAGGAACATGACCAGCCCAGACAGATGATGTCCTAGACCGGGGAAGTGAGTCCAGAGCAACAGATGTCATGGCCGACCTGCCAGCCCAAAGCATCTGTCCGTGACTAACTACCATGTATCCTGAGAACGTCAACAAAAAGCTGCATTTCCCCACGCTTGCTATCCTTTCTCCCCTCCATTTCTGTAGCTCGGCTGCCAAGAGAAGAAAAAGTAACCATCATTAACACTGGCCAACTCAACATTGAACAACAGAACTAACCCTTTCTTCCCTACTAAGAAAGATTGCTTGAAAAAACAAGAGACTAAGCAATCTTCGTATATGGCCCCTCCATTACTGCAAGTCTGCAACCAAGGTAGCCCATTCTGTATGATCCTCTGCTAATCTCTTGATGGATGAATAGTCTTTTTAATCCACCCAGGATACCACATCATCCATCCAGTATCTTCTTTTTCTGCTTCATGTTCTTCTGCCATCAAGTCTCCCTTCCAGTGCTTGTAAACATGCATCGCCTGCAGAACCCCCTAAAGCGTGCACTGCAAATCAAATCTTTCTTTTCATAAGATCTCTAACTAGAGTTTGCTGAGTTCCAATCATCTCCAATACCTTTTTGTTGGTTACATGGTCTAGCCATGAGATTTTCAGAATTCTTCTGACCCACAATTTGAAGGACTGTAGTTTATCATCAATTGTTTGAATGTCCATATTTCACAGCTGTCATTTAACACAGACCAAATGTAAGCTTTTAAGAGTCAGAATTTAGTATTCAGATTTATGTCCCTTCTCACCAGATGTTTATTGCTCCACAATGTCTCTTCCGCTTTTGCTAGTCTGGTGCTGACATCCCATCTTCCATCTTCAGTAATGATCCTTCCAAAGTAGCAATCGTTTCTCACTTGCTGTACAGCAATACCATATCAGCGATACCCTCTCTGAAAAAGGGACTTTGATAAGTTTGGATTCTTTGTTTTGCAGAATCTCCCCTTTTTGCTTAAAAATGCCTTGTGTTTTGTTCTCCATTCTCTTGCATATCCCAATCAGTACACCTCCAAACTTTGACATGCATTTTGGTAGGTGTTTATCATGGGACTAAACAGGCCGAGGTGTCTGTCTTTGAAACCCTGAACCGCATTTAAGTAGGTAGTGCTAGTTAGTGACAGGGTCACACTAACTCTTTTGACTCCACTGAAATTAACACAACAGAGCTCATCCCTGGCAGTTCTCCCTCTGCTGGGCTCTGAGGTTCCACCTACCGCATCCAGTCCTTGCTAAGCCTTTGCCAGGGGAAGTCCCCAAACATGTTAGAGTTAAACTGAGCAGCTGGGCCACAGCCTAGAAGGAAGGGTGAGAAAGCAGAGGGTAAGCAAGAAAGCAACAGGCAACAAGGAACCCAGAATCTCATCTTCCTTTCAACATATGCTGCACATGGAGAGCTGGGAGAGAGCACAGGGGCTTGCTCAATAGACATGGGTGTTCATTTCTTCTGCCATGCATCTAAAGCAATAAGGGCGTTAACATTGTTATGACTAAAGCTCAACTGACTGGCGCTGCTGAGCTGTTTCAGGCTTTGCTCGAAACACATCTCCAACCCCCAAAGTAGCTGGTGGCCCCGAGCATTGCAGGGCTCCTTCCTGCTTGAGAAAGGAGCAGACACCTCACCCATGGTAAGCCTTTGTCCCTGCAGCTTCTAGAACATCTCAGGAGGTAAAAACTGCCTTCCCTTTTGGCAAGAGACAGAGGTGTCTCTTTTAAACACATTGTGCCAGAGTAACCCCGTGAAGACACTGGCAGAAGCACATTGGGGGAGCAGAAGGCAGCAAGCTCCTGGGAGAAGAGCGAGGAATCCCCTTCACCTGGGACATTTCACACTAAACTGGACCACTCGCTGGCAAGCACCAGTCTGGCTCTGGGCCCTTTGCTCATTCCACCAGGGCAGGCTGCCTCCCCCAATCCCTCCCCCTGACTCACCAGACCCATTGAACAGCTGAACTGTTCTCCTGACAGATAGGCCATCCTGACACTGCCACATACACTCTCTCTATTAGTTCAGACTCCACATTGGGTTCATACTTGCCCTTATCTGTGAGCTTCTCCAGTGAAAATGCTTGGGAGAGAGTCCCTAGGCTCGTTCCAGTGATGCAAGCAGAATCCCTGGGATTATTCCAGCAGCATCCTAGGGTAGCTGAGGTTAGAAGACAGAGGGAGTGGAAGCTGGAGGCAGCAGATCCGTGAAGGTTGGTGGGAAGAAATGAAGCAGCAGCAGCTCCAGGGCTGGCAGGCTATAGAAAGTGCCTGGAGTTGCTAAGAGATGAGGCTTTTGCTTCCTTTTTTCCCCAGAGCACCCAGAGGTGGAGTGACCTCATACTCATGGGAGCTGCTGCTGTTTCTCGTATTTCCAAGTGCTGAGGAAGGCAGACAGAGAAGTGCAGCTGGAGAGCTCTTGAGTGGGAAGCAAGAGATCTGGAGCAATAGGTGGTTTAGAAAGGAAACGGAGGGATTTAGACTAGCCCAACCCCCACCACCTCTGACACAGGGCTCATTCAGGACAGAGATGTCAGTCCCAGCAGATTGGCCTGCTGGGGGGAGAGCACTGGCAGCAAAGCGGGTACACAGTGCAGCCAGGGTGCCTTTGCCGAAGGGCTCTAAATAGAAATGTCCTGGCTGGAATCTTGCGGTTCTCACCCTATAGCCCAACCCCAATGGGAAAGCGCCAGAGCAGCAGCTGCAAGTGGGGTCGAAGGAAAGACATGAAAGAGCCACTCCGAGGAGAGGGGATGAGGCACATGGGGAGCTGGGAGCGATCTGAATATTCTAGAGCCTCCAGCGCAGAGCACGTGGGCAGCCCTGGTCTTGGCTGAGAGCAGCCTTCTGCACTGTCCCTGGCCACTGGGGAGCAGGTAAAGGGAGCCATTGAAGATCACTGTTATACCACAGGGGACTTTCACACAGTACCTAGAGTTCCCTCCTTTTTGCACAGTTTAACGGAGTCACAGCAGTAGGTACAAACCTTTCGGTCTGCAACTGGGAGATGTTCTCCCTGGAGTTCTGTGCCTTGGGCCCCACTCTATTCTTTTACCATTTGTCTCATGAGATTGCTGTTATCAGATTTGCTTTTTGGCTGGTTAATTCTTTGACAGGCTCTGGCGTGATGCTGCAGAAAGGCTCCCTGGACTTGTGCTAGCATTTGCTCCTGGCAGAAGGCCCCTCATATTCAGAGAAAATGGCACCATACAGTCCTTACCACTGCTGCTGAAACAAGAGCCCAGCTTTGATGGCATTCCAGTGCTGACATCTCAAGAGCGTTAGACTGGTCAGGAAAATCACAGATGCCACGAAGCATCTAAACCCCTGAACCCGAGCCTTGGTTGTGGTATCTCTGCACTTTGACCAACCCATGATTTATCCTCAAGAAACTACAAGTCTGGATCCTCATCCCCATTCCCAACATGCTGCCCCTTGGCAACATGCCTGATCACCCTGCTCCATGTCACACACCCAGCTCTCCAGCATGCAGCAGATCATGGTATAATACAGGACTCAATAGCAACAGCAGTGAGGAGCGAGAACTGGTCACATCCCAGCAGGGCTTTCACAGAGGCTGCATAGTGCTCCTAAGGTTACATGCAGGCTCTGTTTTCTGATTCATTGATCTGGTGGCAAGATTTGCTTCCCATAATGACACTTTACACACACACACACACACACACACCCCAGGGCAGTGGAAGAACATAGACAGAGATACTGCATAATATTTATTAAGACTCCAGTTCTTCACATTCAAACAGAGCTGCCAGGACTCTACCTCCAGGGTTTGAAGCGAGTCAGCCTGCTAAGGCGTGAAAACACCTTGCTGCTTCAGCCCTGCCTGGTGCAGAAATAGCACGGCTCCAGGCAGCTTGCATGATCTTCCCTCTCACAGTCCTATGCTAACCAGGAATGTGGAAAGTTGTTCATAAGTATAAAGCAAAGCCAGTGGCTTCATTAGACCAGTATTAATACCACATTTATCAGGCCAGTATCTGAGCCGCTCTCCCTTTCTTCCTCAGTTGCTGTTCAGCACAGCAGGACTTTCTTCTCCAGCCTCATTCAATGCACGCACTCTGCGGATAACAGAACAGCATGGAGAGTGGTGCATCTTCTGCACAACAGCAGAGGATCTCACCTCTTCATTATCTCCTCTGCACAGTGGGCCGTGAAGGAGGCTATAAAGCTTGTGGCATCCCTGTAACATGCAATGCACGGTGGAGAGGCCACCTTTCCCCTGACTAAGACAGAACAGACAGCCTGTGTGTGTATAAGAGCAGGTGGACTGGGGTGGAATGTGATCCGTCGGCAGTAACACTATTCGTACAAGATGCTGATGGTTCACCACTCCTCCAGTAGGTAAGCAAGGAGGGGGATCTCTCCCCAACCTGCCCCCTGAGCCTTAGAGAGGAGCACTTTTTTATCCATGATTTTGTTTTTTCACATATTGGATCCACTATAAAAAATCCTAAAGTAACCAGTTAAAAAATGAAAGAAACAAACCAAGTAAAGGAGATGTCTGCAGCAGAGAGGAGGAAAGTCATTCAAGTCTGAGCCCTTTGCTCACTAGCACTGCCTGGTGCCAGAACAGCATCACCTTAGTACAGGATACACAGTGAAGGACTGTAGAGTCCAAAGCCACCAGTCTGCCAGGATTATCCCTAACCTGGGTAAGGGTTCAGCAGGGCTGGTGTTCTGGTCCCTTGCTAGAGGAATCCTGTGGGTCAGACAGTTTCACTTCCCTTTGGGCAGCAAATTGTAAACTATAGCTGCATACGAGTCTCAGGGTAGGGATCACAGGAAGAGGATGTAGCAAAGTCCAACATCCATTGAAGCATGTGACAGAGTCTTAGAGCACAGTGTCCTCTTGTTTCTGCAGGTGAAAGTCTTGTCCTTGTTGAGACGTTCCAGGCCAGGCACCTTCTCCCTGCCTCTCCCATTCTGCTGTCTTCAGTCTGTCTTTGCAGGTTTTCTGTTCTTCCACATCACAATCACTATAAAAACCCCTAACACAGGAAAGAGAGCAAGAGAGACTGAGTAAAACATAACCCCCGCAACTGCTGTGGCTTTTTAAACACATTGCTGAGAAATGGAACCTCATCACAGAAGGACTGGTGGAATCACAGTCACAGACAGGGCACTGCTGTGAGGAAGCTCACACCACTTGAGCCTTAGATACTGGCAGTTCACTGCTGTCAATGATCAGATGAAAAAAAATTAGCGACCAACTTTTAAAGAGATCAGAATAAGACAGAAATGGGACTCACCTACAAACAGCACCAGAAGGAGCCCTGCAACCACAGGAATGGTAACCGAATACTCCCTGGGCAAGAAGAACTTATGAATCCCGTGATCGCTGTCAATGAAGGGCTGCAGGAAACAAAAGAGAAAGCCACCACTAAGTCGGGCAATACAAAGACAACTCTCCAGCACCCGGGGCTTTATGACTGCAATGCCAGGACAGTAAACCTCAAGAGCTACAATTAACCTTAGGCTTGAAAACTAACCCCAAGTAACGAGAGAACACGCCTGTTCAATACCCTAGACCAGAGCGCACTAGGGACTTTAGGTAAAGCTGCAGACAGAGAATGTAATAAGCAAAGGGCAGCTGAACAAGTGCAATATATCCATGGCAGTGTAGTAAGCAAGTGACACCGGGGATGTCAGAAGTGTTGCTGTTTAGTGGCTTGAGCATAGGAGCAAAAAACCTCAGGGGCTCTAATTCAGATTCCCTCATTGCCTGGGACTGAACAAACCACTTATCCCCAGGAGGGTTTCTGCCTCCCTCGCTGGGAAAGTCACTGTACTATTTACGCCACTTCACAAAGGTGTTGCAGGTGTAGTTAAACGCTGCAGAACACTTTGCACCTATACCCACTGCTACCAGATAACCCTTTTACAGCACAGGCATATATAACGTTAACCGGTAACCATTAGCCTTACCGGTTAACCAACATTAACCATTAACCTCAGCAGCCCTGTGCCAGGCCGGCCAGCTGCCAGCCCCAGCTGGGCCAGGCCCACCGGAGATACCTCGGCTAACAGTTAACCAGTTAAACAATATAATTTTAATCGTTTAACCAGTTAAGTTTTTTAACTGATATTTACAACCCTAATACAGTGCTTTAATGTTCAGAGAGTGTACAAACAATACAGGGTTTGTAACAGCAGAGTAATAAGCTTTTGAATTCAGAGGGAGAACCCAAAAACGTTCAGAGCTTGGACTGGAAGCTGCCAGGGCTTTAGATGCCAATCCAAAGCTTTAACAAACCTCTCAAGTCTGAAAAACTGGCCTGGACAGTGCCAAAAAGATGCTTCCTTGTATGATTTCCTACACTTTCTGCTTTCTACTGGTCTGGAGATCCCACATGAATAGACTCTCGTATTTCAGTTCTGCCACTTCCCATGAGAACCAGAAAACAGATGGGGCACAGAAGTGAAAAATAATGGGAGAACAACCCTTTTTTGAAAACCCCAGAACTATTTTGGGTTTGAGTTTTGGGTGAAGGTTCAAATGTGTGGAATGCAGCAGTTCTTGCTTTATCCACACCAATGCACCTACCCAACAGGGTGCACTGCTATGGATAACCCTAGAGTTATCCCTTGTGGTTGACCTTTGGGTGAAGGTTCAAATGACCAAGGTTTTAAATGGCAGACTGGACAAGGAGGAGTTTTTAGTAATTGCTTTTCAGCTTGCACATACCTAGACAAACAGAGTAACACCTCTAAAGAAAGTCTAAACAAACACACCCAACAGCGAAGCCATTGAGACTGCAATAACCAGAGTATGGGCGGGGATCCGTACCAGTATAATAATCCAGATGGTGTAGTAAACGAAAAGGAGGAGGCTAAAGGCTACCAAGCCAAATCCCACAAGCTGGTCCATTGCTGTAGCCTGAAATATAAGAGAGTAAAAAGTCAAAACAATTCAGATCCTCAACTGAATTATAGTCAGTCTAAATGGCACCATGACATTTAAAGTACAAGGGACCATTACAGCACCTAGTATAGGGGATCTGGTCCATAATGTTGACCTGAATTTGATGGGTTAGTTGTTATGGCTTGCCACTGATCGCATCTGACCAGAAGATTTATAGGTTCTTGTCCAGTTCAGACTAGAGGGTCCGAGAACTCAGAGTTCTATATCAGGAGAAGACTCTCGGGGTGCTTGGCAAAGACATTTACACTGAGGACAACACAAATTGATAAAAACTTTATTGAGATTAACAAAAGAATAATAAATGCTATGAAATTTATGACTGCAAAACAGTAAAAAAATTCCAAAACTTCCTATTATAAGATTCAGAGAGGAAGCTGTGTTAGTTCGTACCAGCAAAAACAACGAGGAGTCCTTGTGGCACCTTAGAGACTAACAAATTTATTTGGGCATAAGCTTTCGTGGGCTAAAACCCACTTCATCAGATGCACGGAGTGGAAAATACAGCAGCCAGATATATATACACAGTACCTGAAAAGATGGGAGTTGTCTCATTAGAACTGACCCCCCCCCCCACAGACTTGGTAAGACAATTCCATTAAAGTGAGTTGTAATGTATTATAATAGCCCACTTCCACTTTAATGGAATTGTCTCGTTAGAACTGACCCCCCACTTGGCATGGTAACTTTCATCTTTTCATGTGCTGTGTATATATATCTGCCAACTGTATTTTCCACTCCATGCATCTGATGAAGTGGGTTATATCCCACAAAAGCTTGTGCCCAGATAAATCTGTTAGTCTCTAAGGTACAACGAGGAGTCCTTGTGGCTGTTCCTAGTGTAAGTACCTTAACTTAACATACTCACACCCTTCCTTGAGGACTCGATAATAGGAGGTGAAGGACCAGCCTCACTCCTGGCATGCCCGGTAACACGATGGTGCTGGCTTCCCCAGTAGTTGGGAATGTTGAGTAGTTCTACTACACTACACAAGCTAAGCTGAAAGCATGATAGAAGATAGACTGAGAGGTGGATAAAGGATAGTCTATAGCGTATAGGAGGACAAAGAAAGGAAAGAGCTAAAAACCCCTTATGATAATTTACAAGGTATTTTATAGGATCCTGAGCTATGCAATTCAGGCCCAACCTACTGTTCCCAAATTTTATTTCCATACCCTAAGAAATGTATGGGTACTCTTATTCTATAGGTTAGTAGATTATGACATTTACTCTCTACATATTATCTCACTCCAAAACCTGCCAATCTAGGCTCTCTTGGCGACTTCCAGGTTTGTGGTATACCCTGTGGTTACCAACCAGTTGCAGACACTGGATAAATCTGTTCAGTGTTGTGTGCAGTTCCTCCCTTTGGTTCCCCAAAGTTCAGGGATCATTCCTATCTGTGGCAAAGGCTGCCAGCTTTTATGCTGACTTACTCTTAACTGATTATACTTTTAGCTATTTAGAGATCTTATTGGATACAGGCTGGTAGGCTTCCTGCATTTCAGCAAAACTTACTCTATGTATCATTATTAGGAAACACACATTATATGCCTCAACATATCCTAATTTCATAGGAATTAATACTGATGAAATATAAGAATGAAATGGATTAATTCAGAAAGACAAACATTATTTGATACGGCTGGCTGGATTAGTAGGATATAACAGCTAGCAAAATATTCCTAGGGGCTACAATAACGAGTGCTCCTACCTGCTATGGTAGTACAAATAAATAATAATGCAGTTATATGTATCCTTGCTAGGTTGCAGTGTTTCTTTAACTCCTGGCCATGAAAATACACCACTGTAGTTTTGGAACAAAAGGAAAAATACTTGGCAAAAATATTGCCATAAATGCCTCAGTGATAAAACCCACCCTCTCTTGCTCTGAAATAGTAACAGATTTCTTATCAGTTTTTTTGTGAGATACTTATCATCTTGTGGTTCACTCAGTTACTCCTACTCAGAGCCTGCAGCAATGTCTCCTGTGCTATGATCCTAGAAATCTCAAGCTGAGCAGATCAGTGAGTAGATGGGAGATCATCTAGGACAGTGGTTCCCAACCTTTTTCGTCTGGCGGGCACCTCTGGGTGACGCTGCTTGTCCCCCGTTGGGGACCCCTGATCTAGGAAAGCCCAGGAAGCTGTCAGAAGTAGTGGTGGGGGTGATTCACTGCAGTCAGCACTGACTTTGATCCCAAAGGGTGTTAAGAGGCAGTGTGATACTAGGGTGTGTCTTTTTTTCCCCCTTTTAAATGATATGGAAAACCAAGATGCTGAGCACCTGAGATTATTAATCACTTTCTGAAAGAGCAAAGATGTTAACTTCCCTACCCTGGCCAAATTCTAATTCACATAATTACAACCTGGCTGCCCAATCAACTCCTGAGTTCAATTTATTTTGATAATCTTCACACCTTGCATTTCATGAACGCTCCAATTCCTCACCTCAACACAACATTAACAAGCTTCATTGTGAGGCTAATATAATCCTATGATTCAAGCACCAACATGCTCACATATGAGAATCCTAAAGTGATCTTCATCGCTGAAAAGCAGCCACCTCTGGGGTGGAACATTGATCCCATTCTGCATTACTAAATTTTGCTTTGAAAGACAAGTGAAGGGGAACCCCTCAACCAAGAGCAACTGGGCGATGGGGGTGAGGATTGGATCCATGGTGGGGAAACAGAACGTCATGAATAGGGTTGGAACCTGGCCCAGACACTTGGGTTAACCCTGCCCGTGGGAGCCTCTGGACCTACAGTGCCCAGGTCCTGCGGTTTATATCATCCCATGAACGTTGCAGCTCCAGCAGCACAGCACCGCCTAGCAACGGGGAAAGCCCCAAGGGGAAATTAACCCTCCTCTCCCCGCTGCCCGGGGGGGGGGGAATCAACCCCTTCGCGCCCCTCCTCCCCGCTGCCCGGGGGGGGGGGGCAAATCAACCCCTTCGCGCCCCTCCCCCCGCTGCCCGGGGGGGCATTAACCCCTTCACGTCCACGTCCCGCCGGGCTGAAGGGAAACCAGCCCACACCAATTTCCTCCCCTCAAGGGGCTGTCGGGACACACCCATCCCCCCGCCTCACCATAGTCCTCCGGCGAGTGCTGCCGCTGACTCCCCGCAGCCCGCCCACCAGGCTCAGACACTTCCGGGAGCACCGGGCCAATAAGCAACCAGTATTTAGGCCTCTCAGCATCACGGGAGTTTTCCTGGCACAATTGCATCATGGGGGATGTAGGCGCTAGTGCCCTTCCCCCAGGGCATGATGGGGGATGTAGGCTCTACTTGGCCCTTCCCCCAGGGCATGATGGGGGATGTAGGCTCTACTTGGCCCTTCTCCCACAGCATGATGGGGGATGTAGGCTCTACTTGGCCCTTCTCCCAGGGTATGATGGGGGATGTAGGCTCTATTTGGCCCTTCCCCCAGGGCATCATGGGGGATGTAGGCGCTACGCACCCCTTCCCCCCAGGGCATGATGGGGCATGTAGGCTGCGCTGCAGGCTTCTCTTTCCAAGCCCCTGGGGACTGTGGTGTGGCCAATGGCTGGGGGTGTGACTGTGACAGACCTATGCCTCATTCATCATGTGACAGCAATCAGTGTAAACCCCTAAATCGTTTGAAATGGGGACCTTAAAGGGGCATGTGCTACTCAAAGTGGGCCCCAACTTTCCTGTTCGTAAAATCAAGATTTTATCAAACATGAAGCCAACGCTGTGCATCTGGCAGTGGTTTTCTTTTTAATGCCAAGAGAAAGAGCCCATCTTTTCCTTTCCACCAAACAAACCTTCCTCTGCAGTGTTTGTAGGACCAAAGAGTGGAACTAACTATAAATAAAACCCGGCTTTAGGCTGTCTCCATTGCCCAAGCAAGGAAGTGCAAAAGGAAAACAGACCAGAACAACACATGCTGTTTCAAATTATTTCCAATAATCCTGAGCTAGAAAATTTCTTCCCACCTCCCATTAGGAGATTTTACAAAACCAACGTTTAGTTTGTATCCCACAGGGAAAGGCTGCATCCAGCTCCACTCAGTCTAGCTGGGCTTTAATCAATATGCCAGGAGGATCCCTCCTCTGGCTCCCTTCAGATCTCTTCCCTCAAAGGGGAGGCTTGGTGGGTTTGCTCTGGTATTTGTCACCTAAGTTCCAGCATGATCAGGTCCCAGACATGTTCTCCATGTAGGATGGGATGATCAAACATTCTGCTTCACAGCTGCCTGTGGTTCAATTTGGGGGACTCCTCCCAACAGACAGGATGCATAAAGGTGAGTCCTTGTAAGTCCCTGATGAAGGTGGGACAGGTTTGATCAATCTAGCTGTAGTGATGTACCTGGAAAAGTTTCTTGAGTTCAACGGGTAGCTGTCTCAGGAAGAACACGGAAGAGGGCTGGAGGTCTCAGCCTTGTTCAGTCAGGCCTGGTCTACACTACGTGTTTAAATCGATTTAAAGAGCGTTAAATCGATTTAACGCTGTACCCGTCCACACTACAACGCCCTTTATATCGATATAAAGGGCTCTTTAAATCGATTTCTGTACTCCTCCCCGACGAGAGGAGTAGCGCTAAAATTCGATATTAACATATCGGATTACGGTTAGTGTGGATGGAAATCGACGTTATTGGCCTCCGGCGGTATCCCACAGTGCACCACTGGCCGCTCTGGACAGCAATCTGAACTCGAGGATGCAGCGGCAGGTAAACAGGAAAAGCCCCGCGAACTTTTGAATTACATTTCCTGTTTGCCCAGCGTGGAGCTCTGATCAGCACGGGTGGCGATGCAGTCCAATCCAAAAAGAGCTCCAGCATGGGACCGCTACGGGAGATACTGGATCTGATCGCTTTATGGGGAGACAAATCTGTTGTATCAGAGCTCCGTTACAGAAGACGAAATGCCAAAGCGTTTGAAAAAAATCTCCAGGATACACAGCGCTGCATGACAAAGTGTAACGGAAAGCCAAGACTCAAATGGACGCTCATGGAGGGAGGGAGGGGGGTACTGAGGACTCCAGCTATCCCACAGTCCACAGCAGTCTCTGAAAAGTATTTGCATTCTTGGCTGAGCTCCCAATGTCTGTAGGTTCAAACACAGTGTCTGGCGTGGTTCGGAATAGCTCCTCAGTTTTTTCCCCCCCCCCACGTGAAAGAAAAGGGAAAGAAATCATTTCTTGACTTCTTTCAGATGTCACCCTATGTGTACTGAATGCTGCTGGTAGACGCGATGCTGCAGCAGTGAAGAGCAGTATCCGCTTCTCTCCCTCCCCGTGGTAGACGTACAATATGACTGATATCCTCATGAACCCCTGAGTGCTCCAATGGCTGCCTTAACTGAGGTATGGCCGGGGGCGCCTGGGTAAAAACAGGAATGACTCCTGTTACTCCCAGTAGATGGTACAGAACGGCTAGTAACCGTCTTCATCATAGCAACTGGGGGCTGAGCTTCAATCAGCCCCCTCCCTTTCCTGTGTAAAGAAAAGATCTGTACTGCCTGGACTGTCATAGCAGCAGCATGCTGTGCTCCTCTCCCCCACACCGCTTAATGTCTTGCCTGGACTATCATCGCGCCGGGAGGCTGCCTCCCCCTCATTTTATGTCACTAATCAGTGTTTCTTATTCCTGCATTCTTTATTACTTCATGACACAAATGTGGCAGGGACACATGCCACGGTAGCCCAGAAGGTTGGGGAGAGGGAAGCAACGGGTGGGGTTGTTGCAGGGCACCCCTCTGTGAATACTGACATGGAGCAGCTGTGCTCTCTATGATACACTGGTCCTCTAATACACTTGCCCTTTATTCTAGGCAGGACTGACTCTATTTTTAGAAACCATAAGGGAGGATTGACTCGGGGAGTCAATCCCAATTTTGCTTTTGCCTTGCGCCCCCGCCGATTTCAGCCAGGGGCACTCATGATAGCAGCAGACAGTACAGAGGGGGAGAGATAACTGTCATTTCATTGCCAGTTTACTCCGCAGTAGACGGTACAGAACAACTGGTAACCATCTCTGCTATCATGCAAAAAGCAAGTGAATGCTGCTGTGTAGCGCTGGAGTTATCGCCTCTCTGTCCGCGGGCATCCAGTACACATACAGTGCCAGAAAAAAAAAAAGCTGAACGGGCTCCATGGTTGCCGTGTGCTATGGCGTCTGCCAGGGCAATCCAGGGAAAAAACGGCGGCAAAAGGATTGTCAGCTGATGTTTTCCCGGAGGAAGGAATGACTGATGACATTTACCCAGAACCACCTGCGACAATAATGATTTCAACCAGAATTTCCAAGGGCGGGGGAGACTGCAGGAACTATGGGATAGCTACGGAAGAGTACCCACAATGCAACGCTTCAGAAATCCGACGTTTTAGCCTCGGACCATGGAGCGCACAACGCCGGAATTACTGGGCCCTTAGGTGTAGGCCGCATAGAAATCGAATTCTACTATATCAGTTTTATAAAACCGATTTTAGCTAATTCGATATTATCCCGTAGTGTAGACGTGGCCTCACTTTCAGTGAGCCAGCAGACTTCGCTGCCACAGGCTGTCTGGATGCAGCAGCATGTTTAATAGTCAGGTAAGGAAGAAGGCTGGTTGGTTGTGAACCAAACAGTAACATCCCTTTTAGCAAGCATGGCTGCAGTGCTTAGGCTAACATTAAAGGGCCAGATAAAACGAACAGGGACAGTAAGCGAGGTTAGGTGGTTGTATAAAACTGTCAGGAGGCAGCAGATTACATTTCCATTAGGGACGTCCTTAAGTAAAGCCTGAGTGATTTGTTGTATAGGGGTAACGTTTTCAAAGTAGCTTAGTAGCCAGCCAGTAGCCCAAGTCCCACTTGCAAAGGTGAAAAGCACTTTTAGGACACAATTAGTGAGATGTTAGGCTAAGTCCCTTGGGTGCTTTTGAAACGTTTGCCCTAGATCTAGTCACCGACAACAAGGGAAATATTCATGTGCAACTGGTGGAAAGCCGAGGAGCATGTGGAAAACTTCAGAAAAATGTTTGTGACCAAGTCAAAAATAGAATCGTTCTAGAAAAATTCAGGATCCACCCAGCCTAGTCCCGTCAGTTTTCTCTCTTAGGGACCCCAGCTCCAGGGATAAAACTACCCGCTATATTGACTACAGAGAACATGACAGCAATGAATTGAATTACAGCAACACTACACACATCCTCACTGTTACTTCTCACGGTAAGTGCAAGAAGTGGAGGATTTCAACCTAAGAGCTTGTCTATACAGGGAAATTTACTGACAATTATACTGTATAGTTATACCTTAAATAACTGGTATGGACACTAAAGGATCCCAAAACTCAGAGGGAGGGGGGGAAATGGGCAGGATTAGTAGGCTCCAAAGGGAAGGATGCAAGCCCTGGGTAATGAGCCCCCCTTGCCTAGAAAGAGAACTGCAGCAAAGCACGGTGTCACTTCTCCTCGGGGTAGCTCTGCCCTAGCCACCCACCAAGCCTTTCCCCCAGCAGTGAATCAGACCCTTTAAATACTCTGCCTTAGGACTCGTCTAGGAGGGGAAATCTACCAGTGTCATTATACCAGTATAACTAGTCACACAGTAGAGCCACGTTCATTGCAGACACTGACAGATCCCTGCATGGAATTCAGCTGTTGCTTCAGGGTCCCCCAGAAAACCAGCTCTGGCCTTTGGGGTCCAAGAAGACCAAACTTGGGGTGGGGATGGCCAAGACCAGTTCATAGATATGGGGAAGGCATTTGGGCCTCCAATGATATGGGGAGGGTTGCTCTGGGCTTAGTGTGACCAGGTGTCCTGATTTTATAGGGACAGTCCTGATTTTTGGGTCTTTTTCTTATAAAGGCTCCTATTACCCCCCCACCCCATCCCGATTTTTCTGCTCACCCTATCTGGGCTCCTCCTAGATGCCACTCTAGGCTGTATTGGGGAGAGGTTGTCTTGGGGGTCTGGGCACCAGCTCCCTTCACACAGTAGTGCTAATGCTTGTTCTGCCTGTCTCCAACCCTGTCCAACAACCCTCTGAAGACTCTGGGTCATTCCAACTGCAGCCTCCCTGTGCTCTGCCTTTTATGCCTCAGGAGACTTTTTTCCAGCAGAGCCCCTGCCTCCAAAGCTGCCAGCCTGAGGACATGGGGCCTGGCTGCATCATACTCATCCTGTTTGCAGTGGCTGGAGCCCTTTACTTTCTGTTCGGTGAGTAGAGCAGCAGCAAGGTGGGGGAGAGGGGAGCACATTTGCTTTGCCTCAGAAGTTCTGCTTCAACCCAGCCTGGTTGGAGACTCAGGTGTGGTATCTAGTTATTAGTGGGCAAGGAGCAGGAAACCACAGAAAAATAGGACAGACAGGTGACCTTGGAGAAGGTTTTCCATGTCACAGGAGGCCTGGACCAACTCTGGAGATAGCCCTCTAGAGGACTGGGCCTTAACCAAGCCAGATTAGTTGTGTGTTTCCTACTCAGCCCAAAGGCTGAGGGCTTGTCTACGGGTGCAACCGCTTAGTGAAGACACTAGCTACACTGAAGGGAGAGCCCCCCGATCAGCATGTCTCCACCTCCCTAAGAGGAGATAGCTCTGTTCAGGGGTTTGATCGGTATAAAACACATGGGGGATTTTTCACATCCCCGAGCGACATCGTTATACTGACATAGGTTTGTAGTGTAGACCAAGCCTCAACATAGCTACATTCATCAGGAGTGTGAAAAAACTACCCTGGTCTGACAGAGCTCTGCTTACCTCCCCTCAATGTAGACACCGCTACACTCACACAGATGCTGCAGCATCAAGGCAGACCCTCAGGCAAAGCCCCATTCTAGCCGTGTAATGTTATGGGTGTGGGTGTGGGGGGCAGAAGGGAGGGGAATCAAAGGAGGTTTGAGGGACTGAGCTGGATTTTTGACAGGACTGTGGCTGGTTACACAGATCGCCCAGCACTAGGGGGAGCAGCTGTCCCGGGAAGCCAGGCACATTCCTGTTTTCAGGGCTAGCCCTGGTCAGTTTTACACACACAGCCACCTCTGAACAAATGAGAGAGATAGTAGAACTGACAGCAGCCCCAGTAACAGGCCAGGTCCCATATTCCCCTACTCTCACACCTGCAGCAGTCCTTGAGCTCCCTTTTACCCTCCCATGGATGCACCTGGAGGCTGGAGAGAGGCCCTGCTCCAGGCAGAGCTGTATGCACGGAGCTAGGGTGACCAGATGTCCCGATTTTCCCTGTCCCGATTTTTCACATTTGCTGTCTGGTCACCCTACACTGAACCCACATGATGCTGCAAGAGGGTACTCACCGGACTTGGGCCAGGAGCCCTGCTTTTCCTCACTGTCCTTAATGGCAGGCCCAAGGCCTGGATTCTGGCAAGGCAAGGGATGAGGGGGAGAGACCCAGAATTGTGCGAAGGAGTGTGGGATAAAGGAAAAAAGGCGTCAAGTGACAGAGAAAGGAAGAGACACCAAGAACATGATCCAGGAGGAAGAAGACTGTCTAGAGAGAGGCCTATCTTATTCCTTGCCCTTAACCTATCTCAATCCTGGGATGGTAGACAGAGCCCACCGCCACCACAAGGGTATGTCTACGCAGCCAGTGGCCACCCCTGGCAGAGAGTCTCCCAGCCCAGGTGACAGACTCAGGGCTGATCTACACTGGAAATGGACAATGGCATAGCTGCTTCCTTCAGGGGTGTGAAAAATCCAACCTGAGAGACGGAGCTACGCTGACCTAACTCCCGCTGCAGACCATGCTGGGCTCTTCTGTTGACCTAGTTGCCACCTCTCAGGGAGGTGGATTAACTACAGCAATAGGAGACCCCCTCCAATCGGCGCAGATCGCGTCTACAGAGGTGCGGCTGTAGCATGTCAAGTGTAGACACGCCCTAAGTCTATTGACTGGGGTCTGTGGGCTGTGGAGATGTCCCCCCAAAGCCCTTCCCCCTCAGATTAAGGGAGGGCCAAGGAACCCAGCATGTAAAAGCAATTTCAGGGGCCAAAAAGTGACCAGAGTGCAAGGACAGGGTCAAAGTTAGGGATCCAGAAGAGGATACCCACTGCTCCAAGGAGTCAGTGGATGCCTCCTGGGGCTGGATGGGCGCATGGATAAGGGTCAGGGAAAAGGCCCCAGAGAATGCCCCTTCCTCAGTTCCTCCTCCTGGAGTGATGGATGGCTGCCTTGAGTGGGACCAGAAGGGTGACGGGGTCATTTCAAGATTTGACTGAGTAGGAGAGATGAACACAAGGGTGGTGGGGCCTGCACTCCCAGGGTTAGACTCTTCAGAATGCCCCTCCATCCCGTGCGCACTGCCCGAGGAATCTGGATCAGCCCGGAGTAGCAGCTCTGGAGCAGGCTCTGCTACTGGTCTGAGGACTGGAAGATGATCATGCCCAGGAAGAGTCCAGCCCAGCACTGCAGCAGAGGCTGAGGAAAGTCTCCCATTTCAGTGGACTGGTACGATCTGGTTCTTAGATTAGGATGCCTGGGTTCCAGTCACTCTGTGGCTTGGGCAACTTATTTCGCCAGCTCTGTGCTTTAGTTTCTGCCTTGTAACCTGCTGATGCCACAAACACAAGCAACCCTGTGTAGCAGTGAAATCACTGGAGCTATTTCAGGTAGTCAGCATAGGCAGAATCTGCCAGACTGAACCTATGTGTCTTCGGAAAGACAAATTAGCTTTTGCTGAGGTGAGTATCAAGATGCACAGGGCCACGTGAGTGACCCACGCAGAGGCCAGCGGTGACAGAAGGAAGTTATAAAATAGGAATCAAAGGGATTAATTGGTATGACAGAGCTGCTGGAAAAACAAAGGGCCTGAAGGAAATGTGGCCTAGTAGGCAGAGCACTAAACTGGCCTCAGAAGTGCTGGGTTCTATTCCTTGCCCTGCTTCTGGCCTGCTGCATGACCTTGGGTAAGACACTTCACTGCTCGGTACCTCAGTTTCCCCAGTTGTCCAACAGGGATGGTACTGACCTCCTTTGTACAGTGCTGTGAGATCTACTGCTGAAGAGGGAGGTACTGTTGTTATTCTCCACTGCTTGCATCCCAGGAGTTGTTCAAATCCGTGTGAAAAGGGTGCAAGCCGTCAACCCCCCAGGGGAATGCAACCGACTGGTGCGATGACTACGCAGAAGTGACTACACCAGGTGCCAGGCAGGGGAGAAAAGGCCCACAGTATTTACCAAGACGGATGAACCACCGCAGGCATTGGAAATCCAAGACAGTGCACAGTTACAGACAGGACACTGCGCCCTGGGGGCCCCAATCAAGGAATTCAGCAGAAGGGAGAGCCCATGAGAGAACAGGCAGACGGGACTAACCACCATCCCACATGGCCCCCAGAAGTTGATCTTCTAGCTGTGTAGGAGTGGAGGGGGTCACTAAGGGGGAAGGAAGCGACAGAGGTCAATACGGTCTCAGTTTTCCCTTGTACGTCTGCCTCCAGCTTTCTTATACTAGAGTGTAAGGTCTCTGAAGCAGGGACTGTCTCCATTCTGTGTTTGCACCTAGCACAATGGAGGAATGGTCCATGGCTGGTACTCTTAGATGCTACTGAAATACAAATTACAGCAAACAAAGATGCAATATATCCCCACACGGTAAAAGCCTTCAGAACTCCCTGGTGTTGAAGAGAATCATTTTGGATTCCCATTATCCGGCAGTACTAGAACCAGTTGCCTCTGCAAGTGACAATGCAGCATGGAGAGGTAGGAAGGGACGCCTACACCTTCTGCTAGATTGAGTAGTGCAGACCTCCTGTCCTATTTGGGAGATGGGGTAAGTTTTCATCCACTGAAAAGAGAGAGGCCCTGAGGCCTGAACTCTCATGGGACCTACCGGTTGTTGTGCTTAATCTCCCCCTGAAAGGCACATCAAAATGGAAAAAATCAGCCTCCCACTCCCTGATTAGCTGATGTTTCCCAACAAGCTGCAAACAGTAACAGGAGGAAAGCCCAAAGCTGGGGAAGAGGTTGGAGAATGCAGAAGGCATTAATTACAGAAGAGCCAGCCACCACAAGGAATTATTCCGGGGATTTCCACATTTATGAAAAGAACGAGGGAGGACTGAGTCAGATGTGAAAAGCATCATCATTTCCAGATTGTTTGCTGACGTACAGCAACGGGCAAGAGGCAGGGAATCTTGAAGGCTAGGAATTACTCACTGCCACACAAGACTTCATTTCAATGCTACGCCAGGCCTTGCAAACTGGATATTAATTTAATGTGTTTGAAAAGCCTGAACAAAATATTTATTTCCAAAGGAAACCAGATTGTGCTGTTGGCTGGAACACATGATCACTCTGTGCACTGGTGCATACAAGCTGAATATTTCATCCTGGGCTATCTCCCATTAGTGCTCTGAGTTTCTTAAATATAAAATAATCTTGAAACGAAAACCCAGCTGGAAATGTAGTTACAGAGTTCCAAAAAAGCCCATTTTTTTCTTTTATGATTTGATTAAGATCCTTTCATGGACCACAGTCCACGTTCTCCTTCCAAGTGTTGAAAAGTCCTATTATGCTGTGGGAACTGGCTGAGGCATGTGGCAAACCAAAACAGCCAAAAAAGCCCATGTTGAAACAGCAGATCAGCAGCTAGATAACAATCACTGAATTCTCTGCAGCCATGAAGGATGCATTTCTATTTAACCTACAATCTAATTGTTTGACGTTGTTTGTTAACTCATGAAGTGATCTATTGACAATCTGGGGAGTTTACAGCCAATGCTGATTTAAAAGAGTTTGCTTTATTTAGCACAGAGGTGTGTAGAGATTTAATTAATCTCCCTGACTAGGTTATGATGAGTGATCAGACAGTACATCACAAGTCTGTCTAGATTCTAGGACAGGGGTACCAAGTATCAGAGGGGTAGCCTTGTTAGTCTGAATCTGTAGAAGCAGCAGAGAATCCTGTGGCATCTTATAGACTAACAGACATTTTGGAGCATGAGCTTTCGTGGGTGAATACCCACTTCGTCACATGCATCTGACGAAGTGGGTATTCACCCACGAAAGCTCATGCTCCAAAACGTCTGTTAGTTTATAAGGTGCCACAGGATTCTCTGCTGCTTCTAGGACAGGGGTAGGCAACCTGTGGCACATGTGCCGAAGGTGGCACTTGAGCTGATTTTCAGTGGCGCTCACACTGCCCAGGTCCTTCCCCCCGGTCCGGGGGTCTCTGCATTTTAATTTAATTTTAAATGAAGCTTCTTAAATATTTTAAAAACCTTATTTACTTTACATACAACAGTAGTTTAGTTATATATTATAGAGACTTATAGGAAGAGACTTTCTAAAAATGTTAAAATGTATTACCAGCATGCGAAACCTTAAATTAGAGTGAATAAATGAAGACTTGACGCACCACTTCTGAAAGGTTGCCGACCCCTGTTCTAGGACAAGTAACTTATCATTGGTAGGGTGCCATCAGCTTAGTGGACATGAACTGACTGCTTTTCAAACATCCTGCCGACTTGAGAAAAGAACTTCACTGTTAATAGGAGAGGTTTCTAGATTTGAATGAACTCTACTTCATATCCTTCTGAAGACTGTTTTATGACTTCAGAACAGCTCCTGGCCAGGAGACCAAATCCAGCAAGGACACTGGCTGGGCCATAACCTTGCTCACGTTATTTAGCCAAGGTGAGAAATCTGCCCCTCACAAAAAGCGAGGTGGGGTTGGAGGCAACTGACAATGATTAAACCCTGCTAAAGTAATGTTTGTAAAGGGCTTTGAGGATAAATCTCTACCTGTTGTTGCAAGAAACCAGATTAAATGCTCTTAGGTGTAGATAAGAATCAAGTGCCACCTCTCTCCCTAAAAATGTTAAATGTTGAAAGCCCTTCCTTCCTGAACTGGAAAGTCACAAATGCCATGGAATTGGCTGGATTGCAATTTGGCTCCAAAGACTTGAGGAAGGAATCTAAGTTTGCACATTCCAGTTTCTAATTGGACTCCATTCCTGATTCCTTCTTGCCTGCTCTTGCTGGGCCTTAGGGCTTGTCTAGATGGGGGAAACTTAGGGTTAGGGTTAGGGTTAGGGTGAACCAAAATAACTGTTCCTCCCTAGCTGTTCTGGTAGAACTGCCCTGATGGACACGATTTCAAAATAAAAAGTTATTTTATTTCAGACTAATTACTTCATTTCCAAATGGCTCTGCTCCGGAACAGTGGCCCCAGCCCAGGCAGTTTTTCTGGAATAGCTACAGCAGATTATTCCACTATACCTGTGCCAGGTAGTTTCTCCCATGTAGACGACGACATATTCACAGCAGCATCAGGGCTTGGCTTCCCAGAAAGAAGCTAAAATGATGGGACCAAGAAAGGACTTGCTCCTTGTGGTTTTGGCACGCCTCCAGATTGTGTCTCTGATAGACCAGGGGAAGCTGAGGATACTTTCCCCTCTCCCAAGAGAGGGGCATTTGTAAATACTGCAAAGAGAAGGAGAACAGGCTATTGGATGCTGTGGAGCTGGAAGCCAGAAATGCCTCAGCTCCACTGTCAGCTCTGGCTGGCACAGTGAGCTACAAATAGCCACTCAGTCTCCCCAGCCATACAATGCAGAACAGACTCAGACTGAAAACATCTGCTGTAAATCCATTTGCTACATTCATAGATTTGAAAAGTCAACAAAGAGTAAGGGCTTGTCTACACTGGCACTTTACAGCGCTGCAATTTTCTCGCTCAGGGGGGTGAAAACACCCCCCTGAGTGCAGCAAGTTTCAGTGCTGTAAAGCACCGGTATAGACAGTGCACCAGGACTGAGAGCTATGTCCCTCATGGAAGTGGGGTTTTAAGTGCTGCCATGGCCAGTTGCCAGTGTAGATTAGCCCTGAGATAGAGCAATCCTTCCGGCAACGTCCCAGCAGAGGGGGCAGGCTGGGACAGCAACAATAACAGACAAGTCGGTGGCCAGCCTCCTAGGAGGAAGGTCAGCCTTGTGGTTAAGGCAAGGCACTTAGGCATGGCAATACTGAGTGACACGGTGTGATGTGTCGGTGTCCCCATAAGGCTTCATGGGAATATGCTTATGAATATAACTGGAATGTTTTATGCTACATATGCCATGTAACATCTCTGTAAAGGTTACGATCTACTGAATCTATTCATCCTATTTGTATGCATGCATCATTTTTGTATTCAAAGTTATTAATATTGGCTGGGCACTAGCTTGATTTTTAAGTAGCCTTTGTAAAATATTTGGTCAGCTTCTTGAGAAAGGAATATGCAAATTAAGTGTCCAATCAAGAAGCACTTAAGGGACAATGGCTCTTGGGAGGCTCCAATCCACATAAGAAGTCTACAGGAGGCTGTTCAAGGTAGCAGGTCAGCCATGGCTGCTGCCTGTGAAAACTGAGTCGTGCATGGACATGTGACTTGCCAACGTGACTCCAAAATGCCATCTTGGAGCTGGACTTTGCATGGAAGAGAGGAGGGGGTTTCCACCCACAAGAGAAATTCTGTTTAAACCTGTGGGAGACCCCTCCATTTTGTCCTCAGCTGGCTAAAAAGAGATAGCCTCTCCACCCTGGAACAAAGGACAGTAACTACACAGGGTGAGAGTGATTGCTGGACCCAGATTAGCAGGAGACTAGCTTGTAAAAGGAAGCTTAATGGAACTGGTGAGGTTTTATCTGTATTCAGTTTTCTTAGACAGACTTGCGTGTTCTATTTTATTTTACTTGGTAATTTACTTTGTTCTGTCTGCTACTACTTGGAACCACTTGAATCCTACTTTCTGTATTTAATAAAATCACTTTTTACTTATTAACCCAGAGTATGTATTAATACCTGGGGGGACAAACAGCTGTGCATCTCTCTGTTATAGAGGATGAACAATTTATGAGTTTACCTTGTATAAGCTTTATACAGGGTAAAACAGATTTATTTGGGGTTTGGACACCATTGGGAGTTGGGCATCTGAGTGTTAAAGACAGGAACACTTCTGTAAGTTGTTTTCAGTTAAGTCTGCAGCTTTGGGACACATGGTTCAGACCCTGGGTCTGTGTTGGAGCGGACTGGCGTGTCTGGCTCAACAAGACAGGGTGCTGGAGTCCTAGGCTGGCAAGGAGAGCAGGAGCAGAAGTAGTCTTGGCACATCAGTTGGCAGTTCCCAAGGGGGTTTCCTGTGATCCAACCCATCACATTAGGCACCCAGAAAAATCACAGGATCCCCTCTGCAATCCATAAAGCCTGAGCTTGGCCCCTAGGCGCCCTATACAATGAAGGGGCGGGGGAGAAGAGGCACATCCTTCTAGTCTGACCTCCTGTGTAACACAGGCCATAGAGTTTCCCCAAAATAATTCCCAGAACAGATCTTTTAGAAACAAACACCCAGGCTGAATTTAATAATGGTCAGTGATGAGGAATCCACCGTGACCCTTGATAAATTTTTCAGTGGTTAATTACTCTGTTAAAATTTACATTATATTTCCAGTCTGAATTTGTCTAGCTTCAACTTCCAGACATTGGATCATGTTAGACCTTTCTCTGCTAGACTGAAAAGCCTATTAAATATTTGTTCCCCCATATAGGTACTTCTAGAGGCCAATCAAGTCATCTTTTAACCTTCTCTTTGTTAAGCTAAATAGGTTGAGCTACTTGAGTCTAATCGCTCTAAGGCAGGCTTTCTAATCCTTTCATCATTCTCCCGGCTCTTCTCTGAAACCTCTCCGCTTTATCAACATCCTTGAATCACAGGCACCAGAACTGGACATAGGATTCCAGCAACATCAAATATAGAGGTAAAATAACCTCTACTCTTACCCTAGATTCCTGTTTATGGATCTCAGGATCCCATTAGCTCATTAGGCCGGAGTCCGAGAGAATGACAAAAGAGGGAAATAATCCTTCATCTCCCCCACCTTTTAAATGTCTTGTCTATTTGGACTGTACGGGTCCTTTGTGCAGACACTTAGGAAGTGTATGTGCATTGCTGCACTCTGCCCTACCCTGCTGAGCCTACCACAATGGCATCCTTATCTTCAGGCCTCTATGTACTTCTGCACTACAAATAATCATGTGCTAAATTAAACAGGCGCCCTAAAGTACAAATCTACAGATTACAGCATCCACCGCAGGGGTGGGGATACATTAGTGCATGTTTGCACAGTGCTCCAGGGACTAGGTTAAGAATGCTGGTGCTGCTGTTGAAATATGGGCAAATGCCTGACCTAGAAAGCAAACAGAGCAGAATTTGCCTTGCTCCCGTCTCAATCTTGGCTCACACACCCCGAGTGCCAGTGGTGAATTTCCCTTTGTTAAACAGTTCTCAAAATGCAGCCGTCAGGGTCTAAAAAAGGGCCAAGGCTTCTTCCAGCACTGGCCTCTATTTGCTCAGGGTTAACAGATTGATCTAGTTTCAATACCCACAAACACCTGGTTTTTGTGAGCCTTCTGACATCTTAAAACTGACTGGATTAAAAATCAGCTCATTCTGCCAACATTAAGTAGTCTATGTAACCAGAAGAATGCATCCTAAATCATATGAATGCAGTTTTTGCATGCAATTCCCCACCCCACAGGGTGGATAAAAATTGATGCTTTTTTTTTTTTTTAATAAAGGTTTTATTTAAATTGGATTTTAAATGTTATTTAAATAATACTTTTTAAAAAATAAACCAATTTAAAATGAATTTGAAGTTAATACAAAATATATTAAGGCCTAAACATCTTATAATCTCTTTAAACTTTTAAATAAAAAAAGTAGGCTTAATCCATGAGTCTCTGTAAAACATTGAGTTCAAGGCTGATTTTCTATGTAAAGAAAGAACCTAGAGAAAAACATTAACCTTGGAGGTCAATTTTTAGAGAATGGGTCTTGTGCGGTATTAAGGGCTTGATCGTGGGAGAGGGCGCTCAGGGGCTGTGCTACTGGTTGCAAGAGATTGGCAAAGTCATCACAGGCATCAGGACCCAGCCTCTGACACCATCGTGTATTGCATGAGGATCGTCTGCTGAGTCTACCTGGGTGGTCTCATGTTCCTATTTGATAGCTCCTCCCTACCTGAGCTCTGATTGGCTTAGTTCTCAAATTATGAATATTTACGACTCCACTTAGTCGCCATTTGCCAACGTGCTAAAAACGTATAATTAATAAAAATCTGAAAAGATGAAGCTACATAATTGCTAAGTAAATGGATGCAGTTACAGTGTACTCGCCTGGGGAGCAAAAAGATGCACCAAATCAAGTGTAAAGGTGCCAGGTGCCTGTCGTTGTAAATCAACATATTTTAATGTTCTATCATCCAATGAGAATGCTCCATTCTTTAGAAAATAATGGAAATATAAATGGAAAAGTTGTTTAGAAAATGATTTAAATCAAGGCTTTCCACTGGGTGGTTTAAATCACCTGGGTTTAAAATCAGTCCACCCCTGCGAGGAAGAAATAGAAAAGAATGATGTCTTGCATGGCTCACGGGCAGCCAGTTGAAAGTTATTAATAGCGCTGGATGGAAGCCCACCGGGCAAATGAGGAAATATATGGGGTGGGATTTAAAAGATTCAGGTATTTGATACAGAGAGAGACTTTTGGGGGGAGGATGAAGCAAAACGCAGGATACCAAGTTTAACCAGCGTGCAGCTCCAAGCAGGTATCTTGAAAAGGGTGCAGATTGAGTCTCTACTACAGCAAAGGTTCTCATCTCTCTGGCTGACACTTCCCCTCCCATGTGCAATCTCACAACCACCCTGTGGTGGCTACAGCCATAAGCTTCATGGAAGGGGAATACGGGGGCCAGGTCTATGCTACAAAGTTTTGTCAGTATAGCTGTCTGGTTTCAGAGTAGCAGCTGTGTTAGTCTGTATCTGCAAAAAGCTTATGCTCAAATAAATTTGTTGGTCTCTAAGGTGCCACAAGTACTCCTGTTCTTATAGCTATGTCTAACTCTCCCATCTGCCCAGCCGACAGATATGCTGGCAAATCCAGAAGAGAGCTTCCATGGGCCCAGCTTTTGTCCTCAGGACGGTGGTGTTACCATGCAGCAGAAAAGCTCCTATTGGCACAGGCAGCTTTACGCTAGGGGGCTCTGCCTGTATAGCTGTATCACCAAAACCTGGGTGGCGTGTAGACTAGCCTAGCCCTCTGAAGTTGTTTAAATAGATTCCTGGCTTCTCTGCAGTTCAAATGAGGGACCAGAACCATGTGTCAGCCAGATCGCTGCAGATGGCCAGCAGATGCTCCACGGACGGGAATCTGGAAACCTCTGCCTGTTGTCTTTCCTGACAAAAGTAGCCGTCAATGCAGGCACACAGGGTGGAGCTGGCCAGCCCCGGATCAAGCACTATTTTTTCCTGTGGTGGGCAAAATGGTGGCAATTGCCTCAATGCAGACCAAACTCCCTTTGCATGTCTTGCTCAGGCACTTAAAGCAAGATCTACTTTGCATCTATCTTGTATTTTTCTTCAAGACTGGGAAACCCCTGCCCATTTCAGGTGATCCACTCCACGTTGGGTGTTGGGGCTTGTGGTGTTTGCAACCTTCTCAATTTCCCTTCCTACCCACTTCCAGTAATTAAGTCAAGGGACGGAGAGCCCTGCTAAATAAGCCTTTCATAACGTAGCTGCTGTCCCAGAATTCATGGAGCGATTCCATGGGTCAATTATTTGCATTGCTAGGTACTGCACATGCACAGCTTCACTTTCATCAGCAAGGAGATTAAGAGACCCCAGGATGCTTTGGGGGTGGTATAGTGCGGGAAACAACCCAAAGATCAATAAGTGAAGTACCAAAAAAACCTTTATTTTCCCCAAAACCGTAACAACATTTGACATTATAGTGATTTCCTCTTATATTTGTTATTTCTCTACATTAGGAACCAGATACAGAAAATACAGACACGATCTGCTGAATCAAAGACGGCACAGCATTCCATTAGAAAAGAAACAAAAACTAGAGGAGCAAGATAAAAAATGGTGAAAAATAGTCACTCTCTCCAGCCCATAAACTTTCCGTGAATCATCATTAAAATAGAGCCGTGGAAGTAGCTTCTTTCTCCACGCATTTCTGCTTTGTGAAAAAAAATTAGATTTTCTCTTCTTTAGATTTCAAAGGAAAAAAAAAAAAAGTTAAATTCTCTTTCAAGCCATTTTGGAAGTTTGCATAGACCCATTCCCTTTCCAAAAATATCTGTAATCTCTCTCTATAGCATCTGAATATAAATCGAGTACGCTTCTCTTCTGAAGATCACTGAGCTCAATTTATGTTCAAGACAATAAAACGATCTCCCCTTTCCCCTCACATGAAAAAATATGGGCTTTAACAAACATTTTCTTATGCTCTCAAGACAAGTAAGAGGATCAGCTGCACCTCCAGCTCAAACCTTCCAAGTTCCTGTGATTTCCCAGGTTTTCTATGCTCACTCCTACCCACTGGGAAGGAACAACAGCTCCACGAAGCTGCAGAGGAGACTGGGTTAGGACTGCAGAGGAGGGCTGATGGAAAATGCAGCTTGGGGGATGGGGACTGGACTTTGCAGGATCAGCCCATTAGGTAGAGGTGCCGGCTTGTAAGAACCACAAAAACTCGCTACCAGGCGCAGCGTTTGTGGGAACAGGCCCATAGAGATCAGCCCTGTCTACAGGACTGAGTCACTGGAGCAGCAACTCCCTCAGCTTGGGATTGGGGGAGAGGAGAGGAGCAATGAATTAGTTAGCAGCTCCTGAGGTAAGGCAGCAAGGGAACAGGGTGGGGAAAGTTTGCTCAGCTCCCCTCTCCAGGAGGGGAGCCTTTCACCTGGGCACTCTAGTCTCAAGCGTACCTGGAGTGAAGTTTCCCAGAGGGTGGTGAGTGCAGAATCCAGCTGCACAACCATGAATTTAAAACAACGCAATAAAATAAAATCAACCCCTCCTATTACACTTTAAAGCAACAACTTTCTTCAGATCTCAGCCCAGTTCAAAACACTCTAAAAACCAAAACAAACATTTAAAAGGGCTAAACTTTTCCTCCAGAGGGTGGTGGTGGGGGAGACACTAAGAAACTGGCTGTCCTTAAATCATCAGGACAGCATGAAAGCTCCCATTTAAAGTGCCAGTCACAGAGAAACTGGAGGGGTTAGGTCATCCTTTCCCCATTCTCATTCCCACCCAGAGCAGAGCCGAGCCAGTCTCCTTCTCTGACTCATTTGGGGGCTACGCCAAGTCATGACCTTTACATCTGCCCTTCCCCAGATAATTCTTCAGTTTATGGTTTCTTTAAAAAAGTTAGTAAAAAAAGATATTAGGCTGAAGACCCCACACTTTGCAGTGGGCTTCCAAATAGAAAGGCCTTGAAATGTTAATCTGTTGTAATGTGGAATCCAGTCCATTCCAACTTGGCCCTGGGGGCTGAGGGCAGGGGAGCAGGGAATCCAGCTCTGCTCCCCTGGGTCAGCCCAGCTTAACCATCCTGCTCTCCTGCACCAGAGACCAGGGATGCAAAATCTCACTAGAGGGCCCTTTCCTTGCCTAGTTCACTTCTGGATCCCCTGAGAAGGGGACAACTGGGGGAGGAAGAGAGTTACCTCCCTTAACCCTCCTGGAATAAAATACCAATGAAACAATGACAACACCAGCCTGCTGGGTTTATTAAAATTCAATAAACTTCAAGGAAAAAAACTTGGAAATTAACCAGTGGTTTAAGTTTGACAAACTCGCAAAATATTCTTCAGCATCCCAACTAGCAACTAATACCAGCAATGCCATGAGGAAAAAAAGTGCTTGCAAGATACAAAGCTTCCAACCAGGCAGCAGACCTGCTGCCCAGATGATCCCAATGCCTCTTCAGCCTCCCTTTGTGCTCCGAAGTACATATGCAGCACCAGGCTGCTGGACTGTTGGGCATCACTTGTGAGGGGGGATGCGAAGCTGGAATTTGGTGTGGTATGCGGAAAGACAACTCCTCCCTGGGCCCTGTTCTGGACAATCAAAGGTTAGCTGTACTCACTTGTTCCACATGACTAGGGCTGCTCTCTTAGTCAAAACAGGAGGGGTCTGAGCTAAAAGCTGCTAACAGACCAACGTCTACAAACTCATCAACCACTGCCAGGCAACAAGACCAAGAGGCACAAAAACTGTCAAGAATTTAAACAGCAGAGCACTGAACTGCTGCAAAGCCAGAGACAGCAATCTACAGAAAGGCTGCAGCTCTCCAGCATCTCAGGATCAGAGGTTAGGGTTGCTTGCTGCCTGGTGACAGGGGAGGACACAGTTTCTTGACAGCTAACCTGCTCCTCCTTTTGTCTCCCTCGAAGGAGCTATTTCTCCCTTTATCCCAAAGGGCATTTTGTGACATGTCACAGCAAACGGCCCCTCCCACATCAGTTACCTCTCTTGCCAGCTGGAGTCCAGAACAAAAGCTCTTGGTTCCCAGCCATTGCTGGAGTAACAAGCAAGATGGACACCAGGGGGAAACAGCTAAACTGATCTGGCTTTGGACTCATTCCGGTGTTACTTGTCTCCTCTCAAGTCCTTGAAATGCTGCTGGAAGGCTGCAGGAATTTAGGAGCCGGTTTCCAGGAGTGCTGCATGCCCACCGTTCACCCATCGCTCCTGTTATCTTCAGGAGGCTCTGCACCATAGAGTGCCTTTGCCCACAGGGAAAGCAGTGTGAAGTACTAATGGAGGGGCACTGTGCCAGCCAACCCAGCCTCTCTGGCAGCAGCTCTGGGGGGAGAGGCAACTAACTAATTCTCCCCCTTCTCCAAACCTTTGGAATCCTAAACAGTGCAGAGCCAGCCCTACCTAAGCCAGCTCGGCATCTCACCAACCTGCTACCTGGTGCCAACCTGAGCGGAGAGCCGATGATGATTAAAATATAGGCAAGAGCAAAAGGGCCTTGGCTTTGGACAGACTTGGTCCAACCAGGAGCTCTTTCCCACGTTCAACCAGGTTTGATGGGCCTAGGCCACGATTAGTTAATTATCTCTGAGGGGAAGGTAGGTGGGTGAAAAAAAGTGCCCCCCAGATGCTGTCTGCACAGCCACAGTAGACAAGGAGAGGGACTGGCAGGTCTGTGGCATGAATAGCTAGAGCCAGCCTTGCTATGCTGCTCACAGAATCCTCCCCATCCAAGCCTCCAGTGCTAGTCAGATTAAAAATCCAGGCCCCTTCAGTCTTGCAGTCTTCAGTGGAATTGCCTTTCCTAGCAGCTCATCTACGTGCGTTCTAATTACCCTGGGACACAACCTTTAGTCCTGAAAAAAGCTTGGCCATAATTAAGAATTTGAAAAACAAAAACGATCCATTACCAATTTCTTCTTCCTGCTAAAATGGGACAGCGTGTTTTGAGAGAAATAGGATGTGTGCACGCGCACGTGTGTAGCCAGTGACCTGGAGTGTGCTGTTAGTCAAAGTGCATGGCTGCCGAGTGCTACTACAGGACAACAGCAAAAAAGGAACGGGCACCACACAGAAATAGCTTATAGGCTGAAAGCATTTGTACAGAAAGGGCTGCAAATGCAGCCTGCAGCCAACCCAAGGCAGGAGCCTGCACAGATCCTGACCTGTAGTTCAGCTGCCAGGAGAAATCTACAAGTGGGAGTTGAAAAAGGCTCACCTCTTTTCTGCCACATCGCGCCAGGAAAAAGAGCAGTTAATGTTTGAAAGCTCAAACATGAAAAGATCAACCAAGAAGACCAATTGTAAGCCTGTCAGACCCAGAGTTCACATCTCACGAGCAGAGGAGAATGGCTGCTGTGGCTAGTGCAGCAGGAGGGCTCCACTCCAAAGTAGTGGAGATTTAGCCATTTCTTTCTGCATTAGTCAAAGCTGCTCCCCAGCATAGGAGGGGACTGACTTTGACAATGGCTCCCTTCTCACATGGCACGAAGGGCCAACCAAAAACAGTTCCCTCACTGGCTCTGGTTGGGAAAGACAACCGTTTAGCCACCCTTGCCATGACGGAAGAGATCATCACAACCAAATTACACATCCTGTTCTGGGCACATATGGAATTTCTAAAGTGCTCCTGCTAATACCAACTGATGAAAATGGCCTCCCATGCCCAGCAATAGAAGGCGGTACTGCAGTTAGTGATGCTAACAAGCGATAGCATTTAACCTTTAACATCGAGTTCCATCTCTGTCTGTTCCATTAGTTTTCTGAAATGCACTTTTGGGAAATGTTTCCTATGAGCAGATGACTGGGGGGTTTGGTTTTTTGGATTCACTGCTCAGTAAAATGTTGCCATCGGAGGTGAAGTTTCCTTGGAATCCACAATGCAGAATCAGTGGAATCAAGTATCCTGCAAGTGGCCAGCTCATTGTTTCGACAAGGAGCTGCTTTTCTGGTTTGTCAGTTCTGGTTTTCCCCTTCAGTGGTTTGAAAAGTTCACAGTGGTACAACCCAATGGTTTGCAGATACAGGAGTGAAGAAATCCCTAGTAAGGAAGCAATGCGTGGAATGAGGGACTGGGGAAGGGAGGAACATCCTCCAGCAAAGAGAAGGCTTCCAGACAGACCCCTTGGACCTGCAGGGAATTCAGGGGTGTTTCGAAGCACTGGGATGAGTGGGGAGTTAATGCCAAGTCAGGAAAAGTGCACGCTCTGGAGTGGTATGGTCTCGGAGGAGTTCTGCAGTGCAAACGTAAGGGGAGTGGTCTGGAGAAATCCCTTCTGGAATGTTGCATGTAGAGAGGTAAAGACTGGCATCCGTGTTGCAGAGGACAGGGTAGGAGGTCTGTTGCCAGCAGCTCTACCCTATTCTTCACATTTAACGGGTTTCAATCACCACTGGCTCATAAATTCCAGATGAGACCCTGCAGAAGGAGGGGGCGGGGGGAGAGAACAAGTTCTTGTATTCATACCTTTAGATTAAAACAGAAGCATTTATGCAGAGCTCAGAATTCAGGAATTTTTTCCAAACAATAAAAAAAAATGCTGAAAATAGCTAAAATCAGCCTGCATAACAAAAGTCAGGCAGCCAAATGGCAATCAACATCCCAAAGCTGGAAAGAGAACTGGCAGCAACACACTTTTCCTTCCTGTGAGAGATGAAAGAGGCTAGGCTGAGGACATCTGGAAAGCCTCCAGAGGGGAAGCTGTCTATTGGAGCAGTGAAAGCTGGAGCACTCCAGGGCTCTAGTCACAGCTTTCCCACTGACTTGATGTGGGACTTTGCATTAGGCACTTCACCCCAAGCTCCACTTATCCTGGAGCTTGTGAGGTTTAGTGAATGCAAAAGGCTTTGAGATCCTGTGATGAAAGGTGCTACGGCAGTGCAAAGCATTATGGGAACAGTGTATTTAATAGCATCTCTCCTCAGAGGAAATGAGCTCTGAACAGACACGGGAAAGCATGCAGCTGAGAATGGAGAATGAATTAGGCTTTGCAGTTTTGCTATAATCCAACAGGGGGCAACAAAGTTGCCTGCCTTGAACAGGCTTTGAAAGCAGAGAAAGATAGACCAACCCCGATTGTTCTGTACTTTCACACACCTTCCCTCTGTCCTCAATCTAGCAGCCAAGATCAAATACCCCAGTCAAGCTTCTGCTGAGCTCTGAACACACACAAGCACAGCTGCATCCTGTGACTAAAAGGGATCCCAGGAGTATTAATGTGGGAACAAAGCCATCATGTATCGCACGATCTTCAGAAATCTCTGCTGAGGTGAGGTGAAAGTCTCCTAAGCACAAAGAACTAGCTGAGCAATCTTTACAGAGCCCCAGCATCTACCAACCTTTCAGGAGCCATACCTGTTTCCCAGCTGAATCCCACTCAATGTAGTTGTGCCATCTCTGCTCACAAACAACCTCAGGTTACTGTCTGCAGATAGGAGAAGAGGAAGAAAGAGATAGTAAAATCCACAGTCCTGACAATCCACAGATGTCCCCTACGGTCCATATTACACAATGCTCAGCTAGGGGAAAAAAATCCATTTTCATTCTGTTTCTGTGAGCGCAGGTGTGTTTACACTCTTGCTCTGACGGTTGTGAAGCTTCATGGAACTCCCTCTCCTCCTTGCTTTAGGAAGATCCCCAGGGCAAATCAGACTTTGGAAGAGTAAGCTTTTAAAAACAAAATTTTAATGGACTATGGTTTTGATGGCTAGGTTGTTTGTTTTTTTTAAACTTCTAAACCATGTCATGAATGACGGAGTCCATAGTATTATTTTAAAAACTCAGACAAAGACAAACATTCCCCTGCAGCATTTGCAATCTCATTACGCTACTATGGAGGTACCCTGTTCTGTTCTGTCTAGTTCTCCCAGAGAGTGGAGAGCAAATTCATTAATGAAGCACGATAGCCTGTTTTTAATCACCCAAGCTGACAGAAATGCAAACAGTGAACTGTGTGAGTAACGAACAGAAAATTAGATTAAACTTTAGAGTTCTAGTAAATCTAAGCTGTGGTTTGTATAACAGGCAAGAAAATAGTTTAAATATTTTTTATTTTAAAGGAGGACCATTTGAAATTTTCCCCTAAACTGACCAATTTTAAAAAAACATTGTTTTCAGTTCCTTTAAAAAGATTGATAAGGCTTTTTTCCTCCTCTGCAGTATTCGTAAGGGTCTTTTGGTCAGGCCCGAGTGCCAGTATGTTTAAACCCCTCCTTCTTCCACTCTCTTTGCACACATCTACCCTGCTTCCTTTTCAGCTTTGCTGCTCCTGTTACCGGCAAACTGTTCCCTTGCACAGTGTGGGAAGAAGTATGCCCAGGAGCTGCCCCCAGAGCTATGCAGAAGGGTGATGCAACTGAGCAACAAAACTGACTACACGAGGTGCTGTCAAAAGTAAACCTGGAAAAGAGAAGGACTGTTTGCCTCCAGCCTCACAGCTTCAGTTACTTGTAACAGTAGCAAGTACAAACTGTTTTCAGAAGGAAATGCAGTTTTCACATCAGTGGGGTCTCTAAGATACCTGCCACTGAAACTTCCAGCAAGTACTAACAGCAAATTACAGGCGAGTGGGAGGCAACACTGAGTGACGCCAGAGTTGGAATTAGAGAGGTTGATGAACGTCGCTAAGGCTGGAAGAGGAGCAGCAAGTCTCCCCTCTGCGTCTTGTACTAATCTCACCTTCAGTATTGCTGACGTCTGTGAAATCCTGACTCTGCATAATTTTCTCCACTATGTCATCAGCATCAATCCTAGTATCATCCACCCACGTTGGGTGACTCTCCACTGAATCTTTTTTCCTTCTGGGAGGGAAAAAAGAAAAAAACAGATTCAACCCCTGGGGTCACAGGCTGCCAGTGCTTTCTGTGTCCCTTAGCTGTAGCCTCTTCCTTTCCGATTATAGCAACAGCAAATCTGGGGCCATAAAGGTAAAGGAAGAGCGAAGGATCCTTTGTTTCTAGGCCTTCCCCCATCTGCAGAGATGATCTCTTTATACTGTACCTACCGGGATGATCTATCCAACAGGATGGCTGGTCTTGGCGGGCGAGGTGGCTTGTCTAGTTTGTGGTCCCGCTCTCCCTCAGGACACTCCACTGTCAAACTGAGCCCCCCAGAGGCGCTGCTGCTGGTGGATGTATTCCGGCGGTGAGTCAGATCAGACATACTGGAGGAGCGAGAGTGCTCCGTGCTGTAACCTGTGGACAGAGACTCATGACAAACCAAACCTACCATCCCATAGCAACACAGTGCAAAGAGCCAAGTCTCCAGTCAGGGCAGGGAAGCTTCACTGAGGAGGAGAGGAACCTCAATCCACAAAGGCAGAGGATTACACAGATCAGATCTGCAGTCATCACAAAACCAGGAGTTCGGAAGGCAGGCTCAGGAGTGGCTCGAAGTCACAGGCGTGGCTGTGAATCACTCTCAAAGGAGGAGAGTGCCAAAGGAAAATAGATTTGGAGATCTGAAGACCTGCGCCTTCCTGGACATGGATGCCAAAGTTCAGCAGGTCAACAATTACCGGAGATTTTGGACTGCTGGCTGGCATAACTGGAGTTCCGTGAATGCCCTGAGTGGAATACTTCCTCTGGACTGGACAGATTCTGGTCTGGTTCCTCTGGAACACCTGCCAAACAACAAAGCACTCACATTATCTCAGCCAGCCCATTCACCACTTCCTGCAGAAAGACTGGATGGGAACATTGTTACACTAGGGCCAGGGAAGGCTGGAAGAGTGCACACTTCTTGCTCTATGTTGACTTGCACAGAGCTAGAAGCTGCCAGGGACCATTTATGACAGTAGCCATGAAAGGCTGTGTCAGAGTAGTCACCCATTCCAGTGGCTGACGGGGTGCCCAACTCTGGAGTTACCAGGGTCCTCCAATCCCTCAAGCCCACGGAGATGATGGGTCATGTCTGAAGCTATTTCATAAGTAGAAGATACCTTTAAAAAATTGCAAGCCAGCTTGGTGCATGCCATGCAAGAGATCAAGTGCTATTTATAGGATCTTCACTACTCAGATGTAAAGCAGCCTGTGGAGTGCTGTGAAGGCCATAACGCAGGACTTTTCAAGTGAAAAGCAACAGAGGGTGGTACAAAAAACAAAAGGGGCAGGATTCTCAAAGCTCCAACAAAGATGTGAGAGGATCCCAACAGGTAGGGAAATGCACTGAGTTTGTAACAGGCTGACAAGAGCAAGGTGATTGAATCCATCTTTCCCTCATATACACAGGTACAAGTCAGATGTGGGGCCTGAGTCAGAGATGATGGTAAACCTCTGACTGAAACTCAGCCCAAGGGTGAGACTGAAGCAGGACAGACAGATGTACGATATAAAATTCCTTCCTGTTAGCTGCTTTTCCTACTATAACCCCCACTCTTCTACCCTCATAAGGACGAGTTTCACCATCATTACATCACCTGTGAATATGGCCTGAAGAGTCGGTGCTACCTCTGAATTTCCAGATTTCATCATCCCCGCCTGCAAGTGAAAGGGCTGTAAGGAGCATTTTTGGTCTCCTGGGTAAACATGTAAGCCAGGTTTTTTTAAAAGGCTCATTGATGTGAACTGGGTAGCTCCAGATTTTTGTGCACTATGTATCTGTCACAGTATATTTGCAGCCCATTCACTTTAAAGAAGGGAGCCAGGGGAGGCTGCAATGTCCTTGAAAAATGGAAGTCTAAGAACTCTGCTTCAGCAGCTGGAGTGAGACCACTAGATCTCAGACCCTGAAGCACTAAAGACTGTGCAGGAACTTTTCTAAACATCAGCCTGTGCAAACCTAACAGCAGAGGGGTGAACAGTGTTAAGTGTCACTGAATATAGGAGGAACCACAGTGAGGGCCCCTTAGAGAGGATTGCAAGAAACACATTAAGTCAGTCCCTGGAATGGCTTTATCTCCTCTGTTAACAGAATTACATGTGCTGCACTTTCATGTTCACCCTACTTAGCTACCTTTAAAAGAGAGAGTCTTACAGGTTTCTTAATTAGCAAAGACACTAGGACTGCTGAGGCCGAGCGTGCAGTGCAGAGATTCATTAACCTTCCAAGTGCTGGAGTAAGCTTAATGGAATCCTGGAACAACAAAGTGCTGTATCAGTCCTGAGCACAGAGGGCCTGTACCTGGATTGAGAATAGTGGGTCTCGACTTGGCCTGACGCACTGCTCCAATAGTGGCCGAGCTGCTGATGGTACTGGTAGTCCCCTCGCCTTTACAGGTCAACTGCAGGGAGGAGTCCTGTCCTGGGATGGTGATGGATTTGGCTGTGGAAGGAGGCCTGCAATGGCCAAAAGACAGGACGTGACACAAATTACGCAAGCAGAACTGGCAGCTTGAAGAGGTGACTAACAAAGGGGACCATTCCCTTCTTGCTTCCTTGTGGGGGAAGGATGGAAGCCTGCAAGGAGTTTTGTAAGCAGGGAACACTGCAAAAACTTTGCTTTTCTGCTCGTTTTCTTACATTAGAAATTCAGGTCTTTGACTAGTTTAGAAGACTACAGTGGACAGTGAACTAGCAAAATTACTACATAAGTGATTTTTTTTTAAATAAAAAAAGATCTTTTGTCCTCTCAACTGGTCACTTTAAAAAAATAATCAGAGACTATTTTATAGATTTTAAGGCCAGAAGGAATCAAAATTCATTCAGTCAGACCTCCGGCATAACGCAGGCCAGAGAATTTCACTCAGTTATCCCTGGATTAAGTCCAGTAACTTGTGACTGACTGAAGCATATCTTCCAAAAAGGATCTTGATTTGAAGAGTTCCAGAGATGGAGAATCCATCACTTCCCTTGATAAGTTTTTCCAATGGCTAATCACCCTCACTATTAACAGTGTGGGCCTTATTTCTAATCTAAATTTGGCTTTAACTTCAAGCCTTGTTATGCGTTTCTGTTAGCCCTTTCGTTTTCGGCATTTTCTCCTTACAAGGTTATTTATACTCTATAATCAATTCACCTCCTCAATGTTTTAGATAAACTAAACAGATTGCACTCCTTTCTTCTCTCCCAGGTCCTCTCCAATTTTTCAACATCCTTCTTAAAACACAAGATGCCAGAACTTTCTACTAATCTAAAATCTTTGGAACCCCCCCGCCAACACTGAAAAAGCGTATTTGGGAAAGGGGGATGAACTCTCCTAGTCTAGATACAGCTTATCTCAGTAGAAAAGTGCTTTTACAGATACAGCTTATACCAGTTCCCCAACCAAAATAAGCTATACCAGAAAATTTTCGCAAGCATAAATCCAACTACACTAGGGCTTCTGCCCATATAAATACGTTGTTGAAGTAACATCTATAACTGACATTACTACAGAGGCAAAAGTTTTAAGTGTGGACTCCAAGAAGCATGCAGCAGAACTTAGAAGTTATTTTGTTGAACAGTCACTGAGAGAGATGCACATATAGCTCAGTCAAGACTTTTCAACATTACAGTGTAATATATTTGTTGTGTTTTGATTCACTGTCTTCATGCATTATCATGACATCACCATGCAAATACTGCAGAACAGTGCTAGGATCTCATACCACAATTATTTTGTGGCTATCAGAGACCTTGTTTTCAATAGTGAACTCTCTCTCCAATGCCTCAAGATTGATTACTAGTGCTCACAAAAGGACAGGATGGTACAGCTCATATTGAGAGCTGGGGTTTGTTGCTAACACTCTCCAATGCCTAGCACTGGGGGAAAGGATATCTTCAGTTAAGGTGTATAAACAGATCACAGCACAGACCTGGGGCCACCTCCCATCACCAAAAAAGCATCCTCCAACAAAACCAGTCGGGGAGCGGGATGGACAGAAACCAAGACTAAATTCTTGATGTTTTTAAGGTTACAAACAGATTTTTTTTTTTAAAAAAATCATGCTTCTTTTCTCCATCACAAAGCAGTAAAGAAGCCAAAATGGGAGCACACTTTGGGAAGTTCCCCCACATGTCTCCTTTCATGGTTCATCTCACCTGTTCATTTGTAGATGTTACCATTAATCCCTTAATCCAGTCAGATTTTTTTTTTAAATGGATGTAATAGATACCACTAACTGGCAGTTCTAAGAAGTCAAAAAGTGACCTTGTACTTGTACCTTCTATCAGTATATCTAAAAATGCTTTACAAACAGCTCTGTAAGCCAAACATTTTCTCCACTTTACAGATGGGTAAACAAGCACAAAGAAAATAAGTGAACTGCCTGTCACCCAGTCTTTGGCAGAGCTGGGGATAGAATGCAGGAGTCCAGATTCCCAGTTATAAGCTTTTTTCCTACTGTACTTTTGGGGAAGTTTACTGGTTTATAAAATTGCTTAGGTGATCTGTGGATAAGACGCAGAAGATCATGTTTGTACGTCACTGGGCTCTACCAGGGATCGAGAACAGCTCAGGGTGGATAGCCCCACCCTTCAGGGAACAGCTGTGTCCCCAAAAAACCCAGCAAATGCAACAGGTTCCACAAGAGTGGAAGACGACCCAGCAACTTACGTTTTGAAGCAGGGGTCCCCAGAGAGCAAGGACATTCCAATTGTGACCTATGAGAGATAGAAATGATACAAGTCATTAGGAACTGCTAACTCCACTCAACTAGTCAGTCATCAATGGGGATATCAGCACTGGGTCCTGTGAGACTGGGAGAGGGGGAATCTAGGAATCAGGAGCTTGCACAGTACTTTGGATCAGCAGGACTGCCTTTCCATCTAACACAAAAGTAAGATTGAGAGATACAGTGGAGCATTATTTTAAGCCACTAGTATCACTATATCCATTATGTATCAGCACGTCCTGCTCAGAAAGATGCTACAGCACCTCTAACGGTGGACTCAAGACTTTCTTCCAGCTCACGTTTTATCAGCAGATACAGGATGTTATTGGACTGCTACTGTTTAACTGCATACCTGTACACATCAGAGTGTCTGCTCTCTATGGAAGTGGGAAACTGTTTATCTATCTCCAGTCTGGCTTTGGGAAGGTGTTTCTCTGCTAAATATCCCTGCCCACAAGGACGCAAGTGGGAAGGCTGGGAACAAAATTCTGTACCACAAATTCAGGCGGGATTTTTGAAGAATGCACTGAATTCTAGGATCCCTTCCATGCAGACACTGACTATGCACCTTTAGGATGGAGTTATCCTGGCGGGTGTTCTTGGTATCATATCCTTCCAGCAAGCAGCATCGGACAGTGAATCCAGAGCCAGCAAATTCTGCCAGATTCAGATCAGCAAAACCCAGCTGTGGCCAAGAGAAAATAGGGGCAAAAGCTCAATAAAGAGAGAGTGAATCACACATAGAACAAAGGAAGAGAATGTGTTTGTGGTACAGGGCAGATGCCTCTGCAGACCACTATGCAACTGTGGTTACATGTCAGTATCTATTCTCGAGGATGGAAAAGGTCACAATCTTAGGTGAACATTTCTGAGCCTGCAGGAAGCCCCTGTATGGAGGAAGAAAACACAATGGTAGTTCTGGTGAGGACAGTGTTAACCAGTCTGCGGTTGTTGCATAACCAAGGACGTGGAAGGCACTAGGTCAGTGATGTGGAAGAAGCAGAATCAAACACACAAACATGATAAGGCACTCTTTGTACTAGGACATCCCAGAATGCACTGGAGCCTGCAAGCCAAGAGATGAAAGGATATTGCTGTAGATGAAACTGACACACTGTTTCTGAGAAACAAGAAGGAGACCATCAGAAAAGCAAACTAGAAGTCACTTTAATTGTAGATATCCAGTTATAACCTCCTCTTTGGCCATGCAGTAAATCCCAGCCATGCTCTGGTATATGCGCTCGAACAGGGCTGGCCAACTTTTTGGGCTGAGGGCCACATTGGGGTTCCGAAACTATATGGAGGGCTGAGTAGGAAAGGCTGTGCCTCCCCAAACAGCCTGGCCCCTGCCCCGTCCCACTTCCTGCCCCCTGATGACCCCTGTCAGATACCCTGACCCATCCATCCCCCCGCCCTTGTCCTCTGACTGTCCCCTCCCAGAACCCCCCACCCCTGACCGCCCCCCC